>NC_137057.1:37333518-37371018 GCF_032717465.1 Coenobita brevimanus
TGACGAAACGTATTATCTTTTTACATTAGTTCAGAGGACAAGGACGCAGGACAATGTCAGAGTTCCATCTGTGCATGTGTGTGTGGGGAGAGAGAGAGAGAGAGAGAGAGAGAGAGAGAGAGAGAGAGAGAGAGAGAGATTCACAGGTATGGGTAGGGTTGGGAGTGGGGAAGGGGGGTACAGGGTATTTCCGTGCCCCACCCTCACCTCACCTCACCTCACGCATGCCTCCTTACCTGTCCTTCAACACTCCTAGGGGCATCGTAAACCGAACCTTGCGGCCGCAGTCTAGTAGTGTTGGCAACCTCATTCTTACATACACGTTAATAGTATACAGTTAGACTTTAATACTTTGACGCTTTACGAAACTGACACTTCCTCATCCATACCAGTATATATATGGGCTTAGAAAAAAGTGTAGCACCTTTTATTCAACCAATACATTTCTTACACACTGAACACGATATACATGTGGGCTCAGGTACTGCCTTGACTCCTTTTCCTTGTCGGTTTAATGTTTGATACAGAGCTCACATAAACCCATATGAATGTTGGCTGTTGCTGTTGTTGTTGATTCTCTCCTCATTAGAGGAGACCGGGCCTTGCTGTAGCCCGGTCGGTGGTGGTTGGCTTGAGTGGGGTATGGGCTGATTAAAAATAGTAAGGGGGAAGACAGGGCCTGGGGATTGCCCAGCACACACGCTCTGTCTCCTGGCTGGCTTTGTTGTACAGAATGTTAGCATTTAATAAGCAAAAAATATAATTGCTACTGAAGACGTGCCAGCAAGTCCCCCATGCCCACAGAAAGACGACCCTGTAGATTTACCAATGCATTAGCTTGTGAAACCGCCGAGACGCGACTTAGAGTATATAAACACATCCACCGTACACTATATTTCTGTCTTGTATTTTAACAGCTTCAGCCCAAGTTTTTTTTTTCTTACTGTCGGTCTAAAGAAGCTGTCTACCCTCTTTTCCATAGCGATTTATTTTCTGTATTTCACGTTACTATTCATTTCCATATTATCTTCCACGAGCAACAATGACAGGTAAGGAAAAGTTATGGTAAAGTCTCCTTTACAACAACAGCAGAAACCGTGAAGTGTTACTTAAGTACTAGCGTGTGGGACTGTCAGAACGTGTCTAATATGCGAAATAAGACCGCATCGCCCTTTTGTTGCCCTCTGACATTTTATCCCCTTCAGGCAGATACGACACTTAAATTTTAAAATGGTAATCCCATGACCATTTCTTACTCTCAAGAATTGATTTTTCTAACTGGAGGGCAAGATTAATAACCTTTCCTGCCTCCTTCGCAACAAGACATCCTACCCTGAGGATAAAGTTTTTGAACTGAAGGGATTAGATACAGCATTTATTAACTCCTTAATTTAATCCTGCATAAATTAAATAAATCCTTCTCGTAATCGATGCCAGATTTTTAAGTTTACAGCTAGTAGTCAGTCCCTTAAGCACGCGAAAACGTGGTATTGAATAGCTTTACCTCAACGCTAGCAACTGAAGTACTGACATGTACAGTAATAATAAAAGAAAAAAAAATATAAAAATGTATGGCCGTTATATTGTCGTGTTGCATTTTAACTCGACTGGATTCATTCTGGTAATGGCGTTGCTTTCCACTCACAACATATCGCCAATAGGGTAATGGGTTAAGCTTTAAGAATGCAAGATGCTGCACTACACATATGTCCGGCGCTTATGTCGTGCAACTTTCCGATACCGCTGAGTATCGTGGTTGGCGAGGGTGTTAAATTTTCCATAGGCGCGTCCACATGTGCCCTCGAATATATGTTGACAACACGGTTGGCAACATGTTTGGCTGCATATATGCAACAGTATTTGGACAGATCACAACCTTATCACCTTAACCTGTCCTATCACTCCGGTACGGCCTGCGGAACCTCCAGAGAAACGTCGTCTGTGGCACTTTGGGGCTACAGATTGGGAGGCCCTCAGGCAGTAGTTCTTTGATTTTCCATGGAATGAGTATTGCTTCCATAGTCGGGAGCCATCTGAGTATGCCTTGCGCATTACGGAGGTTATTCTCTCGGGCATGGAAGCATACATTCCCTTCTCATATCCTTTGACTAATGCAAGAAAGCCTTGGTTTAATCACGCTTGTTCTAATGCTGTCCACAACAAAGAGAGGATTTATACAAGGTACCGAAGCCAACCCACCCCTGAATCACATCTTTTATACTTTTCTGCCCGGAATCGTGCTAAGTCTGTTCTTCTCTCTGCTAAAAATAATTTTATCTGTACTAAATGCTCTCAACTCTCCAACTCGAATTCTTCCCGCTCCTTCTGGCACCTTGCCAAAAACCTTTCTAACAACTTTATCTCATCATCCTTCCCTCCTCTTTCTATTCTGATGGCTCTGTAGCTATTTCTTCTAGTGATAAAGCAGATCTCTTCGCTCAGACTTTCTCCTCCAATTCCATTATAGACGATTCCGGTGCTGTTCCTCCATCACTTCCCCCCTCAGACTTCCTCATGGCTGACATGAAAATTTCTTCAGCTGATGTATTTTCTGCCATCACTGGCCTCAATACCAACAAGGCATATGGGCCTGATGGAGTCCCTCCTGTTGTCCTCAAGAACTGTGCTTCAGTGCTTACACCCTGCCTAGGTAAACTCTTTCGTCTTTGTCTGTCAACTTGTACATTTCCTTGTTGCTGGAAGTTTCCTCTCATTCAGCCAGTCCCAAAGAAAGGTGACCATTCCCAACCCTCTAACTATCGTCCAATTGCTTTAATATCCTGTGTCTCAAAAGTTTTCGGGTCAAATCTTAATAGAAAAATTTTAAAGCATTTCTCCTGTCACAACCTTTTTTCTGATTGTCAGTATGGATTCCACTGGCGATCATCTCACCTACCTTTCAGACTCCTGGTCATCCTCCTTTCGGGAATATGGAGAAAGCATTGCTATTGCACTTGATATCTCAAAGGCTATCGATCGAGTCTGGCATAAATCTTTAATTTCCAAACTACCCTCTTACTGTTTCTATCCTTCTTTCTGTGCCTTCATCTCTAGCTTCCTTTCTGGTTGTTCTATAGCCGCTGTTGTAGACGGCCATCGTTCTTCTCCTAGATCTATTAACAGTGGTGTTCCTCAGGGCTCTGTCCTATCACCAACTCTCTTCCTTTAATACATCAATGACCTTCTAAGCTGTACAACTAACCCTATCCATTCATATGCTGATGATTCCACCCGCCACCTTTCCATTCGGTTCCCGCATCGTCCATCTCAGCAGCTACTTCAACAAACAAGGGATGAGGCTATGGCACACCTAATGTCTGACTTGGCTCGTATCTCTGACTGGGGTAAAAATAATCTTGTTGTTTTTTATTGCATCAGGGACTCAGTTCTTACACCTATCAACCCGACACAAGCTTCTACAGGAGTACCCACTAATGTTTAATAATATTCAGCTTAATCCTGCATCATCCTTGAACATGCTTGGGGTTTCATTTACTCGGGACTTATCTTGGAAAGATCATATAGCACCTCTTGTAAAATCTGCTTCCAAGGAATTACGTGTGCTAAACTGACTCCGTGCCTTCTTTACCCCAGCACAGTTGTTAATTTTATACGCAAATTTTATTCGCCCCTGTGTGGAGTACAAGTCTCACGTGTGGGGAGGCTCCCTACATACAGCTTTTCTCTATAGGGTGGAGTCAAAGGCTTTTCGTCTTATCAACTCTCCTCCTCTTACTGTCTCCTTTCAACCTCTGTCTCTTTGGCGCACTGTTGCATCTTTGTCTCTTTTCTATCGTTACTTCCATGGTCACTGCTCCTCTGAACTGTCTGCTTGCATCCCTCCACCTCTACGACGGACGCGTAGCACCCGTCTAGCAACAAATTCTCATCCCTTTTCTGTTCAACTCTCTAATGCTAGAGTTAATCGTTACTCCCAGTCCTTCATTTATGCAACAGGTCAGCTCTGGAACTGTCTCCCTCTGTCTGTATTTCCTACTTCCTATGATCTCCAGTTTTTCAAACGCAGTGTGTCCAGGCTTCTCGAAATGAATGGATCTTGAATTTGGCTCTCTTTTGTATTGTTTTTGTTTTTTCTTGGAAGGAACAGTTTGCGGGCTCCTGGCCTTTGGTTCCTTCTTTCCTGCATTAAAAAAAAAAAAAAAGATGTATTCAAACGTGTTTCAATGCAGCTTCGAACACTGGCAGGAGAGGCGATGGGATATGAGTGTTCATACTAGGCAGCTGAGACTTTATCATGATGTTGTCAACATGATCTGGACGCTGCTGTTCCCAACATGTTTGCAGCGTGTTCGTTACTGTGTTGCATAAATGTTGCCAGCACTTGTTCCAGTACACGTGTGGACGTGAATCAGAGGGACCGCTTTTTCTTGACGGCATATTCTTGACCTCTTTTTCTTGATTAAGGAAGCAACATAGCCAGTGTGATTATATATCTATAGCTATATCTATATTTGTTATCTGTATGTCTATATCTATCTATCTATCTATCTATATCTATCTATCTATATATCTATCTATTCTATATCCGTCTGACTACCTATCTCTCTATCTCTGTCTGAATCTCGATGTATCTTTATATCTATATCTATCTACCTATCCATATATATATATAGAGAGAGAGAGAGAGAGAGAGAGAGAGAGAGAGAGAGAGATTCCACATCCATCTCTCTACTTATCTGTCTGAATCTCTATGTATCTTTATACATAACTCAAAAAGACACAATGGCTAAGCCCCTGCAAAACTTATCCACTTAAAAAAAATAAAGTAAAAGATATATGATGTGATTTCGATAACCCTGAGCACAATGTAGTGGGAAGAACAGGAGACGATATTTCGAAAAGATGCAATTTGTGTATATGAAAACTAAGACTACTGGTTGGACGCATAAAGGGTATGAGTGTGCAGGCATACGGTGCTGCCTGCCCATCATAATGAGGAAGTGATGCCAACTGAAATTACAGGCTAGGAAAGCTCCAAAAATGTTAGACGACCTGAAGTCAAGTGGAGAGGAGGGAGTGCAAAGATGTTATATGGCGAGGAAGTTAATTTTGGGGGAAAGAACAGGTTTTTATCACAGCTTCTAAAACTAATACATTTCTCCATGTCACATTCTAACTCTTTATCACCGAGAGGCAGGATATGTTGCCGTCCTGGTGCAAGAGAGAGAGAGAGAGAGAGAGAGAGAGAGAGAGAGAGAGAGAGAGAGAGAGAGAGAGAGAGAGAGAGAGAGAGAGAGAGAGAGAGAGAACCCTTAATTTGGGACCCATGAGCTTCACCTATTAGTGTAAGACTTTTGGAGTAAAAACAAAATTAAATATAATTCATTAATTATTGTATAAGAAACAAAGCATGAAAAGGGATGAATGTGTATAGTTAGACTGACGGATTATTTTCTGTAACTCTTTGATACTCTCTCTCTCTCTTTCTCTCTCTCTCTCTCTCTCTCTATCTATCTATCTATCTATCTATCTCTTGCCCCAACCAGACGATGTTATTCAGCTTCTAGAGTCATCAAGTAGTGAAGTTCTATCTATCTATCTATTGCCAGGCGCCTGGATCCCGCAAGGGGTGGTCACAAACAAATCGCTTCCACGTTGCCTTGTCCAACGCTATTTCACTGCCTTCCCTCCAGCTCACCCCCATCTCTCATATAGCTCTCCACTCCATCCCTCCATCTCATCCTCGGCCTCCCCCTTTCTCGCCACCTCCACTTTACTCACATACACTTTCCTCGTCAGTCTCATGCTCTCCTTCCTCTCCACATGTCCAAACCACCTGAGTGTATTTCTTCTTACTCTTTCTGTCACATCCAGATCCACACCACAACGCTCCTTCACTTCCTCATTTGTCAGTCTGTCTCTCCATGTACAATAACTTCATATGTTCCTCTCAGATTACTCATTTCCATTGCCCTCACTCTTGACTTGTGTCCTTCCAACAAGGTCCAAGCTTCACTTCCATACGTTAGCGTTGGTGTCACAATACTGTACTATCGTGCAACGATTTCTTTCTTTCTTTTTTTTTTTTTTTTTTTTTTTACCTCCATGCTCATTTTCCTGTTTTTTATCACTGCTTTCAAAGGACCAGCGACCTTTCTTCCTTGCTGTACCCTTTCAAACACTTAATCTTCCAGACTTTCATCCTTACTCATCACACTATCCAAGTACACACATGTTCCATTTCCTCATCATCGCCTCACTTTACATTCAGTGACTTCATTTCTCTCGAAGACCATAACTTTACTCTTCCCTACATTCTCCTTTAAATTCCGTTTCTTACACTCTCCCACACTCATTCACCAAGCCTTCCAGTTCCCTTTTGTCTTCACTTAACAATACAGTATCATCTCAACACAACAATACAGGATGTTCCCAAACCCTGGCCCCTTTATAAGGGTCGCTCCAACATCCGCTGTCCTACCATGTATCTCTTTTATAATCCCATCTATATACAGATTGAACTACGGTGGGGACATGAAGGAGTTAAAGATTACTGTATGTTTATCTTGTCCCATTTGGAGTCTCTCCTGAGCTGAGTAATATCTAGAGAGAGACAAGAAATAAATGTAAACGAAATCGTATAGAAAGAATGAGCTATTACTTTAGAAAATCGGATAGAACAAATGTGAGAAAGTGTAGTCAGACGGTTTAAGGAATTATGTGTATTCAGACAGATTAATAAGTGTAATCAGACAGACTAATAAATGTAGTCAGACAGGTTAATAATTACAATCAGACAGATTAATAAGTGTAGTCAGACAGATTAATAAGTGTAGTCAGACAGATTAATAAGTGTAATCAGACAGATTAATGAGTGCAGTTAGAGATGTTAAGAGTAGTCAGACATGGTATGAAGTTTGGTCTGACAGTTAATAAGTGTAGTCAGACAGGTAAAGGAATAAAGTGTAGTCAGACAGGTTAATAAGTGTAGTCAGACAAGTTGATAAGTGTAGTCAGACAAGTTAATAAGTGTAGTCAAACAGGTTTAGGTGAATTAATAAAAATCCTACATTAATCAACTCACTCGGCTCACTGGTTATTTAATATTCATTAGGGTTTTTCAAGAATACTCCCCCAGTATCCCTGCTTGTCGTACGAGGCGACTAAAGGGGTTGGCGGAGGGTTAGTGCCCCTCCCCGGAAAACAGCTAACTAGAAAAACGAACAAGAAGCCTCGGACAATAACTGACCAAAACATGACGACCAAGGACCGGACAATGGACGTATTACGGATCGCAACATGGAATGTAAGGGGTACGAATGATAAGGTGAAAGAGAGAGAGAGAGAGAGATTGTCCAGGTGCTTGAGGGTGCGAAAGTGGATGTATGTGGAGTAACTGAAACTAAATGGGGAGGAGAAAGTGTGAGAGAATGGGAGTATGGATGGGGTATATGAGCAGGAGTAGGTGAGAATGAGAGGGCAAAAGAAGGAGTGTGTATTGTTGTGAGTAAAAGATTGAAGAACATAGGAGAGTATGGATCAGTTGGGTCATGGATTGTGTGGGTAAGATTGAACGTTGGAATACAAATGTGGGCGACTGTGTGGGTGTATGCGCCAAGGCAAGATCGTGTAACCAGAGTGAGAGAAGAGTTCTGGACAAATGTGGAAGGGTGCATGGAAAGGTTTGGAAGGAATGAGAGTGTTTCTGATCGGTGATATGAATGGTAAACTAGGGAATGTGAAAGTGGATGGAATAATTGGTGAGTTGGGTGTGCCTGCTGAGATAGATGAGAATGGCAGTGGGTTAGTGGACACTTGTGTCGGGAGGGGGTTGGTGATAGCAAATACCCTCTTCAGGCACAAAATGATCCACAGGTATACATGGCGAGTGATGAGAAGAGTGGGTGGTGAACTGAATGAAAGGAAGGCAATGATTGATTATGTGTGTGTGGATGAAAGGATGCGAAGATATGTAATAGATGCAATAGCTTATAGAGGCTGGGGGAGTGGACTTTCTGACCACTACTTGGTGGTGGCCAGTACGAAGATCAAAGCAAGATGAAGAAATAGAAGGGAAGGACGATAAGAAGGAGTAGTTGAAAGGAGAGTGGAAATGTTACAAGAAGATGAGAAAATGGCAGAATATATGAGAGAAGTAGCGGAACGATTGGGTAAATATGAATTGGAGCAGATGGGGGATGTTGAAGGTGTGTGCAGGATATTCACACAAGAAATATGTGCAGCATGTGATGTGGTGTGTGGGGTGAAGAGAATACGAAGGGCGGTGCAAGGAACAGCGTGGTGGAATGACGAGGTGAGACAGGCTGTGGCACAAAAGAAGAAAGCATACTATGAATGGATGAGAAATAGGGCGTGGAAGAAGTTCAGAGGCGGCAGAGAGAGTTATATGTAGAAAGGAAGAGAGGTGAAAAGATTAGTAAGAGAGTAAGAAGAGAGTGGATGAGGAATTGGGAAGGAATTTGAGTGCAAAATGGAGGGACTGTAAGAAAATATTCCGGAAAGAGGTGAAGAGAGTAAGACAGGGTGGCAGTGAAGTTAGCAGGGGAGTGAAAGATAAAAATGGCAGATTACTAGTTGAGAAGGGAGAAAAAGTTAGCAGATGGAGAGAACACTGTAAGTAATTGTTGAACATAGAGCATGGAAGGAATGCGAGTATAAGTGGCCGGGGAATGGCTGGGAGAAGGAGGGAGGTGAGAAGACAGGAAGAAATAAGTAGGATAGAAGTTATGGAAGCAATGAAGAAAGTCAAATTGGGGAAAGCCCCAGGAATTGATGAAGTGTGTGGTGAAATGCAGAAGCATCGGGGAGAGAGAGTAGTAGAATGGATGTGGAAGATGTGCAGATTGGCCTGGGAGGAAGGTAGAGTCTCGGAGGATTGGAAGTCAGGTATAATTATTCCCTTGTACAAAGGAGAAGGGGAAAAAGAAGTGTGTGGTAATCATAGAGTCATTTGTCTTCTTAGTGTAATAGGAAAAGTGTATGGTAGGATACTTATTGACAGAGTTAGGGAACTAACAGGAATTAGTTGGAGAAGAACAGGGAGGCTTTAGGAAGGGAAGAGGTTGTGTAGATCAGATATCCATTCTTAGATCTTTAGTGGAAAAGTTTCTAGAGAAGGGAAAGAAGTTGTATATGGCTTTCATGGATTTTGAGAAAGCATATGACAGGGTGGATAGACAAGGGTTGTGGAAAGTATTAAGATAATATGGAGTAGATGGGAAGTTGCTGAATCCTGTGAAGAGTATGCATGATGGTGCTAACGCTGCAGTGAGTGTGGATGGTGAACTGAGTGAATTTTTCTCTTTGAAGGTTGGGTTGAAACAGGGATGTGTCATGTCTCCATGGTTGTTCAATCTGTACATGGATGGGGTAATAAAAGAGCTACAAGGTAGGGCAGTGGATGTTGGAGTGACCCTGGTGAGTGAGGGTAGTGTTTGGAAACTCCCTGTACTGTTGTTTACAGATGATACTGTGTTGCTGACTGAAGACGAAGGGGAGCTGCAAGGCTTGGTGGATGAGTGTGTGTAAGAAACGGAATCTAAAGGTGAATGCAGGGAAGAGTAAAGTGATCGTGTTTCAGAGAGGTGAAGTCAGTGAATGTACAGTGAGGTTGGATGATGACGAAATGAATAATGTGAGTAAGTTTAAGTGCTTGGGTAGTGTGATGAGTAAGGATGGAGGTTTGGAGGGTGAAGTGCTTGAAAGGGTGCAACAAGGAAGAAAGGTTGCGGGTTCCTTGAAAGCAGTGATAAGAAACAGGGAAGTGAGCATGGAAGTGAAAATGTTACTATATGACAGTATTGTGATACCAACTCTAACGTATGGAAGTGAAGCTTGGACGTTGTTGGAAGTACACAAGTCAAGAGTGAGAGCAGTGGAAATGAGTTATTTAAGAGGAGCCTGTGGAGTCACATGGAGAGACAGGCTGACAAATGAGGATATAAAGGAGTGTTGTGGTGTGGATGTGGATGTGATAGGAAGCATTAAGAGGAACACACTGAGGTGGTTTGGCCATGTGGAGAGGATGGAGGGTGAGAGACTGACGAGGAGAGTGTATTTGAGTGAGGTGGAGGGGGGGAGAGGGAGGGGAAGGTCGAGGATGAGATGGAGGGAAGGGGTGGAGAGGTATATCAGAGAGGGGTGTGTGAGCTGGGAGCAGAGCAGTGAAATGGCGGGGGACAGGGCGACGTGGAGGGGATTTGTTTGTGGCCACCCCGTATGGGATTGAGGCGTCTTGCAATAGATAGATAGCCCCTGCGCTGCTGTTTATATGGGGCAATTCGGGATTTGATGATGGTGATGATAATGATGATAATAATAAAAAAAATGAACTATTATACTGACGAGTCAGACAAATAAAGGTAAATTCCAAAATACCCTCTAATTATGACCTGCAGCGGCTCACGAGCAATTACATGTTTAAGAGCCAGGATCAGAGACAAAGAACACCGCCATTAACCTTCATCCTTGGGAATTATTATATATATTTTAGCACCCCAAGCTCATCGTCCCCACACCAGATTCAGGCTAAGTGGAAAGTGTGGCGATAAATGGGCAGTGACGAAGTAAGGAGAGTATTTTTAGCGGAGTTAACTTCTAACACAACGAAGTCTCTTTGTCTAGGATGATTGATCTGAGGACGTGTCTCTCTCTCTCTCTCTCTCTCTCTCTCTCTCTCTCAATATTCAAAGGCACTTACTGGTCTTAGGAGAGACTTTTCAAACTGGAGGGTTTAGATATAGCCTCTTCTAACCCTTTCCCTACTACTCGTAAGAGGCTATATTCATTCACACATTTTGCTAAAACCAAAAATAAGATCGGAAAAAAAAAAAAAAAACTGTCACCGCATGAGAAAAGAAATACAGGAGGAAAACAAAACTCTATAATGGGGGTCTGCAGAATTTGACCCCCTCCCCCACAAAAAGATGTGCACAGTGAAGTCCCAAATCAAGTTTCGTTCGTTCCGACATACGTGAATACATTGCACTCGCATATTTACAGACTTGACTATGAGCAAAAGGAAAGACAAATAGAGAAACAATTCAAGAATATATAAACAGCATTTAAAAGTCTTTGAATATCAGTTAACACATGAATAAGGGAGTTGACAAGAAAAAGGTGAGTGTGTGTAGCCAGA
This sequence comes from Coenobita brevimanus, assembly GCF_032717465.1. Lineage (NCBI taxonomy): Eukaryota > Metazoa > Arthropoda > Malacostraca > Decapoda > Coenobitidae > Coenobita > Coenobita brevimanus. Next base: position 37,344,638 of record NC_137057.1, read on the forward strand.
TATGTGCTGCGTTCCCGCCGTAAAGGAACACATTAAACTGACAGTTCTAAAGATTTATGACAAAGCAGTAGCGAGAAAAGAGCAACAGACGCAAAAGTGCAACTGATAAGTCATGTGTAATGGGTACAAATAATAATAATAATAATTATTATTATTATTATTATTATTATTATTATTTTGATTATAATAATAATAATAATAACAATAAAGTGTAGTCCCAGATTTAAGCCTATTCATTTTAATCACTACACGAGATGCATTTATCCCAAATGAGACCTCTCGTTCGGAAACTGGTCAGTTTCCCCAGCAAGTTCTCTACTGTGTGGAATGTTGTCTAACCTTTGGCAGTATAGCACGATTGTTTATGCTGTTATTATGTGTTGAGGGCGGGGAGAGGATTGGCGGAGAAGAGGGAAGAGAAGAGGAGAAAAGAGGGGAAAGGATGGGAGATTGGGAAAAGAGGAGTAAGGGAGGCAGGGCATGGGGGAAGGAGGGGGGGGGGCGAAAAAACAATACATACAAAGGACTGAATATATAGAACAGAAGGAAAAATACTATCAGTTTAGTGCTGGAAACTATAACATTTAATGGAAAGGAATGATGTCAAAAAAGATTGTTAATTGCTTACGTAAATAGTAAATTCAGTGTTGGAAATCGTAAATCTACATGTATACCAAGGTTCCCCTCAGCCACCGAAAAAAATACCCCCAGAGCTTCAGTTCATAACCTTAAAAATCAAAGAGGAAATTCATGTATATGTTTGTGTATACCTGCGACATTTTATTGTAAATCAATGTCACGTACCTCCTACTGATGGCTATGTATACTTTTTTGTATGTATTTGCTCACTGTATGTGTATGCAATGTCTGCTTGCGGAGGTTTGTGTAAACCTGCCTTATGTAGGTGTATCAGCCAATGCCAGTACTTACAATTACGACCATGTATAGTTCCTGACGACTATAATTAAGTCGAATTATTCACGTTCTGGGAACGTATATCTATCTATCAATTGCCAGACGCCATAATCCCGTAAGAGGTGGCCATCTGACTTTGAGTTATTTGTTTTACGGGGAGGGGCACTAACCCTCCACCAACCCACTTGTTGGCACGTAGGGAGCACATATTTGTTGGTTATATGGAATACAAGAAAGTTAAAAAAGGCAAATATAACAAAAATAGTTTCGTTCAACAGTCAAGATATACTGGGTAATTTCAGTTACATACGTCTCACTACTCGAGTCTTTTTTTTTTTTTTTTTTTAAATCATCCTTCTAAATCACAAGAGAAAATAGCGCGCGCGCGCGTGTCCGTGTGTGTGTGTGTGTGTGTGTGTGTGTGTGTGAGTGAGTTGTGGTTGTGCATGAAGCTTTGGCACAATTAACTTTCATTGTTTTAAAGAAGAGAAAATAGAGGTTTTAAAGACTCACGTGAAATTTCTTCCATATTTCTAAGCATCCCATCTTTTCGTTGGGTACAAAGAGAGAGAGAGAGAGAGAGAGAGAGAGAGAGAGAGAGAGAAAGAGAGAGAGATGAGATATAGCAGTTAATTAGGACTAATGTCACTGTCTCATGGACAGTTACTAGTCGCCATGTACTGTTTCCTAGTGACCGTGACCTCACTAGGGAGATTTGGATTTTTTTCCCCTATCGGCAATAGTCCATGCCAGGACACATAACTTGGGCCCTTCATATTCCTTGCACCGTCTCCAATTCCCCTGGAATCGTAGGGAGACTCTGAGGCTGGAATGATTATAATTAGTTACATACTTTCATTGTCTACCCACAATAAGGGATCTTTGTGATGTGGTAAGGCACGTGGCGTATAAACAAGATCTGAAAATCCAAAGATATCTTCTTGTGTAACATCAGCAAAGGATCTGACGTAGGTGTCGAAGAATGCATGTGTCTATTAATGTTTCCTGGAATGACCCTGACTACACTGGGGAGATGTGGATTTTTTTCCATCAGCAATGGTCGAAGTCAGGACACATAACCTGGGCCATTCAGATTCCTTGCGCAGTCTCCCGTGGAATCTTTGCGAGATCGAGGCAAGAATACAAATAATAATACCTGCGAATACAATAGTCTTAACCTATTACATAAGTGGAGACTAACAAGATCCTCGTCATCCTATCGGACCAAGTTAGAGACGTGTCTGAAGCATTTTGCCCAGAAGAAAGCCGTTTCTGAACATCTACCACCACCACGACCACCATCATCACAGGTACCACCACCATCATCATTTATCACAGGTACAGCTGCAGCCACCATCATCATCACAGCTCCCATCAACACGACCACCACCACCACCACCACCATCACACATACTGTACAGTACCATCAACACCACCACCACCACCACCATCACACATACTGTACAGTACCATCAACACCACCACCACAACCGCAGCTACCACCATCACCACCACCGCAGCTACCACCACCACCACCACCACCACCACCGCAGCTACCACCACCACCACCACCATCACAACAGCTACCACCATTTCCTGCTGAATAAAATAGTATGTTCTTAGCATCAATGATGTAACAGTTATCGTAGTGTAAATGTATTACCTGTCTCTCTCTCTCTCTCTCTCTCTCGTAGCTGGGGTCAGGGTGGCTCAGTGGTAGAGTGCCTTACCGAAGGGTCCAGAGTTTGCCCCCCGCCCGGGTAGCTGCCCTGCTGGGAAAGGTAGCGCTCTCCCGTCACCTAGCGAGGCTAAATGATCGATCAAGGTCTAGATAGGGGAATTCATTTCTCCATTTTTCTCTCACAGCTACGACCATTTTCTGCTGCATAAAATCGTCTGTTAGTAGCGTTAATGACAACAAACCGGAGTGTAAATGTACGACCTCACTCTCTCTCTCTCTCTCTCTCTCTCTCTCTCTCCAGGGTATATATATACCCCCAAAACGTTTGAAGCTCCTAGGAAACGCCCCACAGCCTCTCCCACGTGCGTTTATTATAACACTAATGGGGACAGTTATTAGAAAATAGAGTATCAATCGACATGAAACAGAAACTGGCATATCTGGGACCCAGCTCCAACTATCCTGCAAAGTTTTTCTATTTTTTGCAGCAACACACACACACACACACACACACACACACACACACACACACACATGTCAAGGATTATAGTATATTAGATCCGCCTGGCTAAGCACAAGTGCCGCTCCTATGGCCAACAACAGAAACAGAGACAGAGACGGATAGGGAGAGCAAGCTATATTCAGTCGCTTTATGCTCTCCCTCACTGAGAAGCCAGACCCAAAAAAGTACTGGGCAACAAACAGGTAATCGGATCACAGTGCTGATGGACGGCTGCATGCTGGGAATGTGCAGCTAAGTGGCTGACTGAGTTGGTTATTTTCTACATTCGCAGTCCCACATGCATAGGTGGACTTGTATATCATCCAATCTGTACACTTGTGCACACACACAGAAATACGCTTGCGTACACGCGGACACACGCAAGTGCACATATCACGCTCAAGCAAGGCTACACACACACACACACACACACACACACACACACACACACACACACACACACACGGAAGCTCGTGCGCTAGTGCACGAGCACAAGTAAGCCTGCACCTGCTTTCTCTCTCTCTCTCTCTCTCTTTCTCTCTCTCTCTCTCTCTCTCTCTCATCACATGTCCACGCACCTTAATTAAGAAGGAGTTGGCCACAAACAAATTGCCTCCATGCCATCCTGTCCTTCGCCAAATGGCTGCCCTCCCTCCAACGCACTTCACCCTCATTCATAAATTTGTCCACTTCGTCTCCGTTCTTCCCCGCCCCCTTTCCCCCTACACATCAGTCTTAGCCAATATCAGTGATAAAATGAGAATGCAACTACAGCACTTGTACTTTGGCCTGACGAAGTTTCTTACACTCTTCCAGCTCAGTTGATAGTCAAGTGCAGTCAGATTTGAGTTTTTTACTAGTAATCAAGGAGATCCATACCTCATTGAATTAATACAACCATGACTTGGCATTTAACTTGTGAGAATAATCTAGCTCCTCTAGATGAAAAGAGACCTATTATATTAAGTGATCTCTAATCTGAGATTCTCAGCTTTGTTTCAAGAAGGGTGTCTCAGTAATACTTAGTAATATGCCTTGCTGTTATATCCATTTCTTTTCCTTCTGTAGAGTAAGACTATTAATTTCCGCCCACTTCATTAGGACTGTAACATCTGCATTGGATAAGAGCTATGTAAACATTCTGTAACTTTTCCCTTTTCCTTGCTTTATTCCTTTTCATTTCTCTCTGTATTGAAACTTCACCTTTCCATTTTCACTAGTATCTTCCTTCCTTTCTTCCCAATCCTCCTACTTATTTCTTTAGTATTTCATCTAACCACTCTTTCCCCTGTGTTATTCCTTTTCTTTCTCCCCTGTTCTTCCACACATCATCCCTCTTTCTCAAGTTAATCCATCCTTCACTTCTCTCTCCTGACATCCTTATTTCATCTTCTCGTTCTCCCCCTCTACCTTCACATATCTTTCATCTTCCTTCCATCCTCTCCCCGTCTTACTCCTCTTTCACTTGTTCTTCTGGTGTTCTTTATCTTCCTCCTTTATCAGTGTGCCTCTACTACTCAGTTCTCTCTCTCTCTCTCTCTCTCTCTCTCTCTCCACTTTGCTTTTATTCTCCCTCCTTTTCTCTCCCTCTCCTCCTCTTCTTGCTCCTTCTCCTCCTCCTCCTCCTCCTCATCATCATCATCATCATCATCATCATCATCATCATCACCATCATCATCATCATCATCATCATCACCATCACCATCACCATCATCATCATCGTTGTCGTCATCAACTTCCTTCTCACTTCCTCCCTTTTTCATCCTCCACTTACTTATCTTCCTCCTGCTGCTTCTCCTCCCATTTATCGCTCTCTATTCCTTTTCTTATCCTTCTTCTCCTTCCCTCATTTTTCTCCCTCCTATAATTAATCTCACTTTACGTCCTTCTCCGTCAGCATACTTCTCTAACTCTCCTCTCATTCTCTGTCTCTTCTGTTCTTTTCTTTTCCACCTTTTCCTTTCCAATTTCCCTCCTACCCCTCCTCTCCTCCTGTTTTCTCTCCTTCTCCTCCTCCTCTCATGATCCACGCTCTCGTAGTTCTTCACCTCCTTCCTATTCTTCTTTCTTTCCTTCTTCCTCCTCCTCTCCCACTTTTCCTCTCTGTATAATTATGTCACCATTTGTCTGCCTCTGTCTGTGTCGATCTATCTAATTTTCTTTGTGACTCCCTGTCTGTCTGTTCCTGTGCGTCTGTCTGCCTGTGTCTTTTTTTTTTCTTGGTGACTGTATTGGTCTGTGTCTGTACACCTTCCTTTTTGCCTGTGTCTGTCTGTCTGCCTCTTTCCCTGCATATATGTGTACTTGTGAATATATCTGTATCTATGTTTAGATTCGTGTGTGTGTATGAATTTCTCTCTCGGCCTGCCTTCCTATTCGTATACATTATTCTTCACATGCTGTACTGAACTTCATTTAATTTTCGTTTTTTCCCTCCTGCATAATATTCTCCCTCACTAGTTGCCCACCTCCCCCCCCGACGGTCTCGGGGACGGGTATTGTTTTCACTCGGTTTGTCTGTTTGTATGTTTGTCTGCTTGTCTGTCTGTTAACAATTTTACTCGAAAACTACTGGTGGGATGTTGACTAAAATTACAGGGATGATGGGCTATGACCGTATGATCACCTACTTAAATTTTGGGCCAAAATAGGTCAAGGGCCAGGCTGTAGGCCAAAAATATGTAAAAAAAAAATGTAAAAAAAAAAAATCGCCATAACTCCTTTCAAATCCGTCATATCGGCATGAAACCAAAACCTAAAGGTGCTTCTTTCAAATCTGCATCCTATAACATACCTCATTACATCAGTGGGGCCACCTCCAGTTAGCGGTAGGGGGGATCAATGTTAGGTGGGTCAGGCCTAAAATTTCAAATGGGCATATAATTGTTAATTTTCACTCGATTTACTGCAAATTTTATATGTGACATCTTTAACCAAAATCCTGTTGTGTTTATACAACAGCACTAAAATGACTGCCGGGGACGGGTTGGCTGTGTCTTGGCACCGCTTCTTGTTCTATGTTTTTCTCCTTTACTAGTGGTCCCCTCTCTCTCTCTCTCTCTCTCTCTCTCTCTCTCTCTCCACCTCCTCATTTCATCATTCTCTCCCCTCCACTCCCTCTTAATCTCCTTTCATCACTCTCCCCACTTTTCTGTCCCTCTCACCCTTATATCTACCTCCATTTCCTCCATCTCCTCCTTGATTTTCAACCCCATCATCATTTTTTCCTCCGTCACCTCATTCATCAGTTCCTTCCCCTCCAGCCCTCCCCCTCCCCTCTCTCTCTCTCTCTCTCTCTCTCTCTCTCTCTCTCTCTCTCTCTCTCTCTCTCTCTCTCTCTCTCTCTCTCTCTCTCTCTCTCTCTCTCTCTCTCTCTCTCTCTCTCTCTCTCTCTTATTTTTAACTTAGAGTGAAAATTCCCTGCCTCTACAAAGCAAGATTATTCCCAGAGTGATAGAAGATGTTGATTGTGTGTGTGTGTGTGTGTGTGTGTGTGTGTGTGTGTGTGTGTGTGTGTGTGTGTGTGTGTGAGAGAGAGAGAGAGAGAGAGAGAGAGAGAATGTTTAGCCCCGAGGAAAAGGCATTTATATGGAAAAAATTCTTCCACTATATCTTATTTACTTTAATCTTGTCATCTCCAGGCGATTAAAATCAGATTAGGAGAAAAACGGACAGACAGACAGGATAGGGTTGTACAGGAGCAGTAGTTGCAACACCTATAGGCTCATCTGAATACAAGTACGAACCCAGTGGAGGGCAGACTGAGGATGCTATCCTCCTGCAGCGCACCATTCTTCTTCCGGGGGATGAGGAGGGAGACAAGGAACTTTTTTTATAAATGATCAGTGGATTCGTCTGATCATATCGGTGTCGCGAAGTAAAGGCAACTCACTCAAGCACCACAATTACGGTAAGGTTTCGTATTATATAGTTCGGATAATAATTACTTTCCCTTAATGGTTTCAATTACTTGTCTTTATTGTAAGAGAATAATGTTAATATAATTTACAGACTGCCGTCACTCTAACATTTCACGACCCATTACGAGAAACTGTGTTGGCAGTGGAGACACTGGGCTAATTTTGATGCTGTCCAGATAAAATCCAAAGAATTTAACGACCGACTTCAGCTTTTCGAGCCAGCTGGAAGATAATTCCTTCAGTCTCCTCTTTATTTTGTTTCTTCTTGCTGCTCACATTTTCTTCTTGCATTTTAAAGTTCAACCGTATGATCATACCATCCATCATACAGTACTCTCACAACCGAGGTATCATTGATCCACTAGGGCGTCCATCTTTCTACAAGCACTTAGTCAGCTAGGTAAATAGTGGTCAGACAGCAGACTCTTCGCTCGAGCCTTGATCTTCGCCCTAGACATGGATGCAAATTTCTGTTATGTATACAGTTTTTGCACAACGTGTTATTTTTATTTTTTTCTTTACGATGATCATCTTACCTGTTTCACTCTCTTTTTCTCTCTCTTTCCTTCTTTTTACCCTAATCAAACTTAACCTTTTCTAACCTAGTAACTTAAGAGATGAACGTAACTAACTGACAGCCTAACCTAGCCTGAGACAAAGAAAACAAACCTAGCCTATCCTACTCTTTCCTGGATAAGGAAAAGCACAATAATGGTACACATAACATATATCAATGACCTGAACTTGAGCTCGAACTTCACTGAAATCGAGTCGCTTCTTTCCCTCCCCACAGTATGCATGTGCCAAGTTTGAGTCAGCTCTGATTAGGCATTCACGAGATAATGTGCCGCGCCATGAACTTTGACCTTATCCTGTGATCTTGACCTTTGACTTACCTGCAACAGTATAACATTATGCAATGAATGCGTATTTTCACATGAATGGGATCCGGCATTTTTGAGACTTTAACATACATATATACGGTGGATAACCAGTAGTTCAATTCAATTCAGTTCAATCAGCTTTATTTCGTATCTCTCGATACATTGAAAATAATACCTTTCACCATCATATAGGTAGTAGTAATAGCAGCAGCAACAGAACCGTATAAGCAGCAGCAGTACATACATACCCTGTAATTAAACAAAATATTGTACATATGCACATTACCCAGTAGTTGGTGTACTGTACAGTTATATATAAAAGAAAAAATCACATTAAAAAACCTGAAGGGATCACAATGCACACACACATTATTATTCTATTAGAGAAAAAATAACACCAATGAAATATTTACAAAGAAATGTCCAAGGTAAAAAACAAAGCTGTCATCAATACAATTAAAAAGAGGTGAAATATACAAGCTAGCATCAATAAACAATACAAAAGGTCCAATACAATATTAAAGATAGCAGCAATTAAAATTAAAAGGTCCAAACAAAATACAGTATCAAAGCAAGCATCAATAAAAATAAAAAAGCTCAAATAAAATATAAAAGCTTGCAGCCATAAAAAATAAAGAAGTCTAAATAAAATATAAAAGTTAGCAACCATGACAAATAAAAAGGTCCAAATAAAATACAAGAGCTAGCAGCCACGAAAAAAAAAGGCCAAATAAAATATAAAAGCTTGCAGCCATATAAATAAAAAAAAGCCCAAACAATATATATTAAGTTATATAAATTCTTCCAGTATCGCCACATTCTGCATAAATAACGTACAAAATGATATTATCCAGACGTAACAAAAACTAAACCGCTAAGGGAGAGGTCCTGGGGAGCTTCCTTAACTAACAAGAATACGGACATGAGAGCATGTCAGGTACCTTTCCCAACACACCATATTGGAGAGCATCATCTATGGGCTGATAAACATGGCAAACTTCTCCCAGCTATACAATATTAGTAAGCAGAGGGAAGTGACAATAAGATGAGCCAACTTTTATCCCCTAACTGAATTCTGAAACCTACTCAAGCCTCTACCCACCCTCTTCCATATCACGTTTCACTTAATTTCTGCTCCTTTCTAATAAAAGCCCTTCCCTTATTTGCTCTAATTTTTCACCCTTAATGTTCAGTATAATAGCTCCCACTCTCAAATTAGTTTACACTGTCAGCTCCTTTGACTCACTCTCAGTTGAATAAAATCGTGTGGCTTTTACTGAAATAGGACACGAGGAAGACCTGATCACATGACATTGATTGGTACAAGAGACAACAAAAAGGTTCGCTCACAGCTTTTAAAAATCGTCTTGCGTTATCTGGAACAGAGTGCAATAGGTATCCTGACCATGAGAGGGCTAATGGTGACAGTTTACGCTCTCGGGCTTTTATGAATCACGCTCAGCTGAATAAAATCCCCTGGCTTTGGCTGAAACAGAGAGCAAGAGATATCCATGCTATGAGATGAGATGGCTAGTTACTTCCCCCTCGCTGCAAGAAGCCCCTCTCCAGTCTCCACTCATTTCCCCCACTTGATATCTATTATGTGGCACACCCTCTCAACGTAAACAGTAGAGCGGTTTAATCTTATCTGTAATGAATTCCATGCTGGACACGAAAACCCTAAAAAGTGTATCTGATCACTGGAGATTCTACTTAAGGATTCATATGTTGGTAAGTCTTGGTGAGCTTGGAATATAGTCAGTTTCTTTTAAAAATTTAACATTCTTATGCACATACGCTTACGTAGACGGGCACACACACACACACACACACACACACACACACACACACACACACACACACACACACACACACACGCTAATGAGCGAATCACAGGTTACGTATTTTTCGAGAGCTAATGGTCTTCAGAGTAAAACGTGAAAGTTTGGCAACGTAAATGGGTATAAAGAAAAATATCCCACGGCATCCTTTCCTCAGCGATCTATTTTTATTAATGTTTACTTTTTTCAAAGAAGATGAAATCACAAGCTTGATTTTCGCAAATTGTTCCCACTAGGGAGAAAAGTTGAAACATTATTAGAAAGCCAAAATGAAGAGCCGTTCATTTTGAGATACGACAGTCACAGATAACAGAAAGTTTCAGCGGTCATTATACAGAAATAAGCAGGTAAGAAAGTAGAGCTAGAGAGCATCCATAATCAACGAAACTAAGACCCATGGAGTTAAAGACTGCTTCCATAGAAAGAAAGACAGACGGAGAGATAGATAGTTAGTCAGATATGTTGTTGACCATGGCTTACATTGTTAGGAATTACATACTGCAAAGTACAACAAAATACATGAATACAAATCATCATCGCAAATAGAGAAAAGATACCTGTAGCTCAAAAGGTAAACCATAAAATAATCATGACTAACAGAGTACAGTTGCAGGAGATATCGGCATACACTTTATAAAAGTTCCTGATCTATTAATCCAATCGTCGTTTCGAAAAAGAGAGAACAGGCACCAGACCACCAGGCGTCCACATCAAGAATCGGACGGATATATTTAAAAAAAAAAAAAAAAAAAAGGTCACTGTTGTTGCCTTACACTTTCCTTAGTCACTGCATGGAAGATTCCGAGGCAAGCGAACAGCCCTCCCCCCTTCTTTCGAGTAACCCCACCCTTTTCTTGAATGTATCAAACTCTATTATTAATTATATGATTAAATATATCACTAAATACTACAAACACTTTTACTAAATACAGTATATTAACACTATTACTATATTTCTAGCTTTATTACTGACTATATTACTCTGTTATAAGCTCTGTTACCAACTGAAATTGACTTTATTACAAACTCTGTAATAACTATAACACTGTCTGGAAATGTTATTAATGAGCCTGAAGAAAGGTACCGTGTTAATCTCTGTACTCCGATGATGTCTGGTTCTTTTTTGCCCACTCCAGATGACATCTGTAGCTTGAGGGAGCTGTGGACTGGAAGGGATAGATTTAGTTTTCTTTAGCTCCCTCTATCACTCGAGTATATACCTTTCAAAATGTATTATTACGTCTGGTGGAGGTATGATTACACTGAAAAAAGACTTAATCGTAGTTGGTAGTTAAAGTTCAGAGCCAAATTCTGTTCCCCATAGCAATATGTCATCTGTTGGAAGGTCATATAAAGTGAAATGGACATGGGGTAGAACAATAATTTAGTTAAAGGTTTAAGGCAGCCTACCCATATAATTTTTCGCTAGTCACTGCACCCCAGGACTCAGGCAAGGGAACAGTCAGCCCCACCCTGTCCCTGACTTGTGGCAACCAATTCCAAACTCGGCAAACACTGGCGAATTTGGCAAATAAGGAAACTGGGCTCTAGTCGCCGGGTGTCACAGGTAGACCAGGCCAGACACCAACCAGACCGTCGGCCAAAGTGCACGGGGCTTGCAACCAGTATTTGACAAGCACAATGCAGAGGTTAAAACTGGCACGTCTTATTAATATCAGGGCCTAAGTCGTACAACTTACACTTCCATTGTTCAGTAACACCACACAGCCCTTGGAGTCCACATTAACATCACTCTAGCACACGAGCCTTGTATCTCACACCACAAGCACTCGCACTACTCTCCAGATAAGGACCTCAACAACACATTTCACACTACCACAACACTCTACCGCAATAAACTACCATAATTTCGACACCTCAAACCACTCCCTAACAGTTCACAGTACCACAAAGCTCTACCAAACTGCACTCCCACTTTATCATCATCTCACATCACACGTCAACACTTCACAGCAGCATCTTACCCTGTCATCACACAAGGCCTCTTGCCTCAGGACATACACCTCACACAATCACAGAAGACTACTACAATACATACCTGTTCACCACTTTACATTAACTCCTCCCATTACCACCACCACCACACCACACCACACCCTACCACTACCACTCAACATCTCATCTTGCAGCTCACCCCAGCATTTCTCACAACCACTCCCCACATGCTGCCACACCGTACATATTACCACACCACACAGTACCACCACACTGTACCATCATATTCTCCCAACAGACTTTGCGACTACAGTACAAACCCATCACATCACAACACACCACACCAAACCACACACACACACACACACACACACACCACTCCACACCTCATCTTCCAGCTCACACCAGCGGGCAAAAACACACCAGTGGTAAAAACCTCATACCAGCAGGCACTTCAAGTCATTAAGTTCACTGATGTTACGCGTAATACCGGTCATATAACTTGCAGCATTTGGCAGAGAATATACCTTATGCCGGTTTTAACTGTCAAGTGTAATGTCCAGCCAAGCATCACAGTACTTTACTGAGGTAGTTACCTTTACCGGCTTAATATATATGTAGATGAATTGTCTAACTGAAGTGTAAAGAGATCCGTGTGTAAACTGACTATTTATTATTATTAGCTTGAGTACTGAGTTTTGAAATGATGTGTTCTGTAACCACTCACTCAGTACCAAATGTTTTCATATTATATGAGATCTCTGAAAATTATATGTAATTAAAAATCAAATGTGTTAAGAATGAACAAAGTTCTCAGGTTGGATGCAAGAAGTGTCTTGTCCAGAAAACTCACTTTTATTGTAGAGAAGCATAAAATATCAAATCTTATAAATCCAGGTTTATATTGCATGATTATAAGAGTAGAGCTGACACCCTCCTCGATTAGTATGGAGATTTTGCCGCAGGAAAGTAAGTCACTTTAGATACAGTCTTATGTACAGGACTCAGAAACTGGCTTTTTTGAATGCTGGCCCTTCTTGCACACAGCCGGGGAGTTTTTGCTACCACGTGAAGGCTATTAAGTTAGTAATTTAAATTGTTTACATCTTGGGGGAACCTCTTGTAATGGAGCGGCAGTAAAGCAGCGGAGAGGAAAGTCGACACATCCAGCTCAACCTTCCGTGGGCGAAAATTACATCGTGTGTGAATTTCATTTGTTAATAGTTGCAACTCCAGGCTAATCTGAGGCAAGCATTTGGTGTGGACGCGGACTTAGGAGAGGAGGGAAGCGAGGCGGCCTTGTAAGCCCACATAAACACTGCTATTGATTCCGTCAAGGCGCTAAACCTCCAGAACTTCAATTAAGGGATATATTTATGACTTTTACGTCCAACTTTGGCCGGTAAAAAAGGTCCATTACGAGGAAACTTGGCCTATAAATATCAAGTTTTCGATGGTGCTTACAACATTCTTCTCTGCTCAAACTTCATGTTATTATCAAAAATTCGTTCGTAAATCTTTCTCCTTTTCATTACGAAATTTCCTTGACTGGCTGCCTCAGGCGAGTTTACTCAGTTTAATCCCTACACTACGATGCGGATGTTCAAGGGGAGCCTTCATGTGGTGGCACTGAGCACCCCGGGAGGAGCAGCGAAGGAGTTCACCGGGGAACTAAACTTCCTCATATTTCCCTGCACCCCACCGTGGGAAGGACCTTGATCCCACCTTAGAGGGTTTCCGGATCCCGTCACGGTGTACATGGTTTACTGTACAGTCATGTACAAATGTACGTTCGCCTTTCCTGTCACAGTTTCATTGATGGATCCCTAAAAGATTTAATGTGGCGTAGTGAACTAAGTTGTATATTATCAATCCAGGGTGATAATATGCACCTTGGTTCATTACATTTAATTCACCCTGCAGTGAGAAAGAGACAGGGGAGGCGAACGCACGTACAGTAAGCATTTGACTACATGCAGGCTGTTGTTTACCTGTGGGCGACGGGTCTGTTCGACTAAACAGACGTGGTTAAGCAGCAAAAACCACGACTACTAATGGATGTGATGGAGAGAGATGCTTTCACGTGGTGTCACCGAAATGACTGGATGGCTCCGACGCCTGCCTTTACAACGTCTCTCATTTCCCTCTCTATCACCAGAAGAGGGAGACGGTGGACTGCAGGAGAATGGTAGCTTCAGCCTGCAGTCCACTGATTTCACGTTCAGATGAGCCTGGGGTTGTAACTACTACTACTACTACTGCTATTACTACTACTACAACTATTACTACGCTACCGCAGCCATTTCCACGAGCAACACTGCTACCACAAACACCATCACCACTACCACCACCACTACTAGTACCACTGCTACTAGTACTACTAATACTAATACTACAACTGCAACTACTGGTACAACTATTACTGCTATTACTACAACAACAACAACAACTACTACTACTAGTACTACTACTAAGGGACTTTTGGTGAATAAAATCGCCAGTCAGTAGCAAGAATAAAATCACACTGAAGGGGTTAATGAGTTCTCCTAAAGGTCATTATAATTATCATCTGCAATTGGCAGTTTACGTCAGTCAGTTGGAGGAGCCACGCCCACGGCTTTGGACGCTCTCTGTTCTGTCTCTGTCTCCCTATCTCTGTCTCTCTGTCTATCTATTAGTCTTTCTATTTCCTCTCCTCGCCTCTACATTTTTCTCCTCCATTTTTTTCTTTTTCTCAAACCTACTTGAAACTTTCCCTCTGTTTCCTCCTTTTCGTTCCCTCCTTCCCTCCCTATATTCCTCCTCCTCCTCTCAGTTTTCTCCCCATAATTCCTGTCTTTTCTCTTCTTCTCTCCTCTCCCTACCCCTTTTCTCACCTCTTCATCTTCCTTCCTTCCCTCTCCCCTCCTTCTCCTTTTTCTCCTCGTAATCCTCTTCCTCTTCCTACTTCTTCCTTCTTCTTTTTCTCTCTTCTCCTCTTCCTACGTTCCCTCATTCCTTCCTTCCCTCTTCTCTCCCAGTTTTTTCATTACCCTTTCATTGACACTATATCCTTCATTGACACTATATCCTCTCCTTTCACTGATCCACCTGGTGAACAAGCCTACACCTTTTCTATCCTTAATGACCTAGAGCAGCTTATACAGCACCCTACCCGTATCCCTGACCGCCTTGGAGAGAGCTCCAACAATCTTGATCTCTTCCTTACAACTAATCCTTCTGCTTACACTGTTAATCTTTTCTCTCCGTTGGACTCCTCCGATCATAACCTTATCACCTTAACCTGTCCTATCGCTCCGGTACGGCCTGCGGACCCTCCAAAAAAACGTCGTCTGTGGCACTTTGGAGCTGCGGATTGGGAGGCCCTCAGGCAGTACTTCTTTGATTTTCCCTGGAATCATTATTGCTTTCATGGCCGGGAGCCATCTGGGTGTGCCTTGCTCATTACGGAGGTTATTCTCTCGGGCATGGAAGCATACATTCCTTTCTCATATCCTTTGACTAAGGCAAGAAAGCCTTGTTTTAATCACGCTTGTTCTAATGCTGTCCGCAACAAGGAGAGGGCCTATAAAAGGTACCGGAGCCAACCCACCCCTGAATCACATCATCTTTACGTTTCTGCCCGGAATCGTGCTAAGTCTGTTCTTCGCTCTGCTAAAAATAATTTCATCCGTACAAAATGCTCTCAACTCTCCAACTCGAACTCTTCCCGCTCCTTCTGGCACCTTGCCAAAAACCTTTCTAACAACTTTACCTTATCATCCTTCTCTTCTCTTTTCTACTCTGATGGCTCTGTAGCTATTTCTTCTACTGATAAAGCAGATCTTTTCGCTCAGACTTTCTCCTCCAATTCCACCTTAGACGATTCCGGTGCTGTTCCTCCATCACTTCCCCCCTCAGACTTCCTCATGGCTAATATTAAAATTTCTTCAGCTGATGTATTTTCAGCCATTGCTGGCCTCAGTACTAATAAGGCATATGGGCCTGATGGAGTCCCTCCTGTTGTTCTCAAGAACTGTGCTTCTGTGCTTACACCCTGCGTAGGCAAACTCTTTCCCCTTTGTCTGTCAACTTGTACCTTTCCTTCTTGCTGGAAGTTTGCTCTCATTCAGCCAGTCCCAAAGAAGGGTGACCATTCCCAAACCTCTACCTATCGCCCAATTGCTTTAACATCCTGTATCTCAAAAGTTTTTGAGTCTATTCTTAATAGAAAAATTTTAAAGCATCTTTCCTATCACAACCTTCTTTCTGATCGTCAGTGTGGGTTCCGTCAGGGACGCTCCACAGGCGACCTTCTCACCTACCTTTCAGACTCCTGGTCATCCTCCTTTCGGGACTTTGGCGAAAGCTTTGCCATTGCACTTGACGTCTCAAAGGCTTTCGATCGAGTCTGGCATAAGTCTTTAATTTCCAAACTGCCCTCTTACGGTTCCTATCTTTCTTTCTGTGCCTTCATCTCTAGCTTCCTTTCTGGTCGTTCTATAGCCGCTGTTGTAGACGGCTATCGTTCATCTCCTAGATCTATTAACAGTGGTGTTCCTCAGGGTTCTGTCCTATCACCAACTCTCTTCCTTTTATTCATCAATGACCTTCTAAGCTGTACATCTAACCCTATCCACTCATACGCTGATGACTCCACCCTTCACCTTTCCATTCGAATCCCACAACGTCCATCTCAGCAGTTACTTCAACAGGCAAGGGATGAGGCTATGGCACACCTAATGTCTGACTTGGCTCGTATCTCTGACTGGGGTAAAAATAATCTGGTTGTTTTTAATACATCAGAGACTCAGTTTTTGCACCTATCAAGCCGACAAAATCTTCCACAGGTATACCCACTTATGTTTAATAATACCCAATCTCTTGTAAAATCTGCTTCCAAGCGATTGGGTGTGCTAAGCCGACTCCGTTCCTTCTTTGCCCCTGCACAATTGTTGACTCTATACAGGGGTTTTATCCGCCCCTGTGTGGAGTACAACTCTCATGTGTGGGGAGGCTCCCCACATATAGCTCTTCTCAGTAGAGTGGAGTCAAAGGCATTTCGTCTCATCTGAACTGTCTGCATGCATTCCTCCACTTCTGCGACGGGCGTGTAGCACCCGACTAGCAGCAAACTCTCACACCTTTTCTGTCCAACTCTTTAATGCAAGAGTTAACCGTTACTCCCAGTCCTTCGTTTATGCAACAGGTCAAATCTGGAACTGTCTCCCTCTGTCTGTATTTCCTGCTTCCTATGATCTCCAGTCTTTCAAACGCAGTGTGTCCAGGCATCTCGAAATGAATGGATCTTGAATTTGGCTCGCTCTTGTATTTTGTTTTTCTCTTGGAAGGAACAGTTTTGGGGGCTCATGGCCTTTGGTTCCTTCTTCTTCACAAAAAAAAAAAAAATTCATTCTTTCTCTTCCTCTCCGACAATTGTCGCGTCTTCCTCCTCCATTTCATCCTCACCCTTCTTCCTTCTCTCTCTCACCACCTTCCCTCTTCCTCCTAGTTCTCTTTCCTCTCCTTACTTTTTCCTCCTCCTGGTCTGCTCCTCACCCATTTCATATCTTTCTCAAGCCTTCTCTTCCTCCTCCACTTCACCCTCTCCTCCTCTTCTATTTCCATTTCACTTTCTCACCCCTGCCTTTTCTCTCTCAATCCCTCCCCTCTTCCTTTTCTCTATCACCCCCTCCCTCTCTTCCTCCTGTCTCTCCCTTCCTCTCCTTCTGTCTTCCTCCTTCGTATTCTTTTATCACCAAGCCTTCCTTTTTTTCCTCCGGCTCCTCTCCTCTCTCTTTTCCCACTTCTCCACAAGCCCCACCTAACTTGCCTCTCTCTCTCTCTCTCTCTCTCTCTCTCTCTCTCTCTCCACCTCCTCAACTGCACACCCATAACCATCAGGCCAACCCAACACAGGTGAACGAGATGGCAAGTTTTTACCCCAAACATGTCAAGATGTTTGAGGAGGTGAGTGGCAGCTGGGTGAGAAGGAGGAGGAGAGGAGTGAAAGAAGGGAAAGGAATGGAAAGGAATGGAAAAGATGAGAAGGGAAGGACAGGGAGGGGAAGGGAAACGAAGGCGAGGAAAGGAAAGGGAAGGACATGGAAGGGAAGGAAAAGTAAGTGAAGGGAATGATATAAGAGAATACAGAAGAGGGAGGAAGAGAAGAAAAAGAGACAAAATTATAGGAACATGGACAGAGACAAAGACATAGGTAGACACAGACAGACTGGGAAAAAGACCGACTGAAACTTAAGGGAATGAGAAAAAAAGAACGAAAGATGAGAAAGATAAACAGTAAAGTATGTGGATCGGAAAGATAAAATGAAGAAGAGGGGGACAGGAGAAAGATGAATAAGTAAAGGTTATGGAAATAAAAAAATGCAATGTACACGAGGAAAAATGAGAGACAAAGATGGCTGGTGAATGGGAAAATAGGCATGCAACAGAAGAAATGGAACAGGAGATAAGGAGAATGGGTGAGAAATTATGACAAGGGAGGAAGGTGGGACAGCTGTGCAGGAGCTGGAGCAAGTAGGGAAGGAGGGAAGGTCAGAATTTGAGGATGGGGTAAAAATGAGAGAGAGAGAGAGAGAGAGAGAGAGAGAGAGAGAGAGAGAGAGAGAGAGAGAGAGAGAGAGAGAGAGAGAGAGAGAGAGAGAGAGAGAGAGAGAGAGAGAGAGAGAGAGAGAGAGAGAGAGAGAGTTCCTGCCAGGAAATGTTAAAACTGCGAGAAAAGGAGAAGGGGTGTACATGAAGTGAGGAAGGAAAGGAGAGAGGGAAGAACGGAGGGAAGAAAAGAGAGAGGAGAGAAAGAGAGGGAGGGAAGAACAGAAAAAGTAAGGGAGACAAGAGGATATGAAGTGAGAGAAGGAGAGATCAATAAGATGGGATTGATGGAAGAAGAAAGGAAAGGATTCTGGGATCGAGGAGGAGGAAGAAGAGCAAAGGAGAGAAAGAGAGGATAGGAAAAAAAGGAAAAGAGAACGTAGGAGACGAAATGAAAGAAGCTTGAAAGGAGAGAAGGGGAATACTAGTAAAGAAGTGAAAGGGAGAGGAGGAAAAGAGAGTTATGGAGAAGAGGAGAGAGAGAAATAGTAATCATTAAATGGAAGGGAGAAAAGAACAAGAGTGGAAACGAGAAGAGGGGGAAGAAAAGAAGGTTTACGAGTATTCCCGGAAGGGAGCTGAGAATTGCATGGAAAGGAATAACAATGAGAAAGAACACGAAAAAAGAAAGAGAAACAAATAAAGAGAAGAGTAAACAGGAAAAGAATAAATAAGTGCGTTAGTGAAATTGAAAAGAAATAAGATAGTGAAGTAAAGAGGAAAAAGAGAGGAAGTGAAACGGGGTTACAAGAATGAAGATACTTAGCAATGTAAGAAAACTGAACGAAAATTAAGGAAATCAGGAGTACAAGAAGAGGAGAAGAACGTGACGAAAGGAAGAGAGGAATGAAGGAAGAAGGACATGTTTGTATGAAGAGGGAAACGAACTATATTTTGTTTCAGATGAACATAGGACAGAAAAAGCAAATTCGGTTATAATAGATCTATGCACAAGACTACAGATGCGCTCCATTTGTTGAAAAAAAAAAAAAAAAAAAACTGTAGCAGTAGGTTGAAGTTTGAGGGGAAACTAATGTAATGAGGCGAGCTGCAAAGAGAAACAGTTTGGGGAATTAATGAATTCTGATAGGCAGAGATTCTACAATATGACAGTGTAACAGCTAAGTCATTAACGTTACCAGATGCCGGTGTAGCATCCTGGGAAGGCATGGAGAGGTGGTAAAATGAATGCAACTTCGCCTAATCATATGTCATGGAGGTATTTGTAAAATAATGCAAAGGGGCCAACATTCTACATTATTTGTTGGGAATGCAGTTCATTTGTAAATGTTTGGTTATTATTTTTTCTTGGAGTTTTGTTCTGAATGTTCTCCAGTTGTTTTAGTGCAACCTCTCCTCATCCAATCCACAAGGGTGAGCAATATTCAAGCTGAGAGCGCACATGACTCGTAAATTATAGCTAACTGCTCGTCAGTGATGAAGTTATAGATTCTATACATCTGAGGGTATTGTTAATCTAAAAACCGAGAATTTCAATACTTTTAGAGATCGGAATACTGGTTGCACTAAAGGTCATATAGGAACCAGGCAATATCTGTCTATTAGTAAATTGGATATATTTGATATTCCTAGCATTATAGGAGACAGTGTTATTTTGTCCCCATTCAGTGATCTTGGATAAGTCTTGATTTGTGGGGATTGCTGTGCTGAGTTGGGCGTTGAAGATATCAAACTTTGTGAAATGGGATTAAGTGTTAAGCAACTGTGAAGTGCTGAGACATCTGCAGATGAGTGAATAGGATTATGGGTGACAGACAAGAGATCATTAATATGAATGAGGAAAAGGGTTGAAGCCAGGACTGATCCTTGTTGTTGAAATTTTAGGAAATCAGCGGGAAAAATGATGATAGGCTGTGGCCAGGGAGTCAGGATAACACACTCTGTCAAAAGCCTCAAAAATATCAAGGGTTACTGCATGAGTCTCTCCATGTTCTTTAATTGACTGATGGGTGGTATGTGTCAGGAGATTGAGTATATCAACAGTGGAGCTTTTGTGGTGAAAACCACACTGTCTGTCTGAAGTTAAGTTGTTGGGTTCAGGATGTTTAACAATGTGTTTATTAATGATAATCTCAATTACTTCACCATGAGAAGATGTGATAGCTATTGGTCTGTAATCAGTGAGATCAGAGG
Organism: Coenobita brevimanus; assembly: GCF_032717465.1. NCBI lineage: Eukaryota > Metazoa > Arthropoda > Malacostraca > Decapoda > Coenobitidae > Coenobita > Coenobita brevimanus. The sequence continues at coordinate 37,365,082 of NC_137057.1, forward strand.
AACTTTCATTCTTTAGAATTGATAGATGTTGGCTTGTTTCAAAGAATTTTGGAATGAAAAACCATGTATCCGTAGTTTGAATAATTTAGCTAGAAGAGGAGCAAGTTCTGGTGATGCTTTTTCAAAACAGCCTGGACCTGGAGCTTTGTTGGTTGGTAAATTACTGTATCTAGGATGGATTTTGCCTATCTAGTCTGTATCTTTAGTGGAACAGTTTCAGGAGAATCAAGTTATAGTACAGGAACGTTCTGACTGACTTCTTACTTCTTCTAGGTAGAATTTCTGACAAATGTATCGGCAAGAATGTTAACTTTTCCAAGAGGGTCAATTGTAGTGTTTCCATCTTAGTGGGTGAATGGGTGATGACTTGTTAGTGTTATTATAGAAAGGGCTGAAACTTGACCAGAATATACTTTAGTCATTAGGATAATTTAAGAGCTTGGATGCTTGGCTGTGAAGAAAATGTAATTTAGCGAGATTTATTGTTTGTTTATACTTGGTCTATAGCAATCTTAAAGTGACTGTGGGATTCAGTAGTTCTCTTTTTGTTTGTTTGTTTGTTTGTTTGTTTACTCTAAGAGTTACGTGCCAAAGACTTTTGGGTTGTTGGCCTGGCACAAACTGCTGTCGAACCATTTGGGGGAGTCAAATCTTTTACTAAATTCTTTTCTGGATATGAACAATTCCATACAAACTTGTATTAAGTAATTAATGTAGATCTGGGTAGATTGTTGTCAATGGAACTGAAAGACTGCCATGGAATATCAAAAAAATAATTTTTAATCCATCCCAGTCAGCCTAAACAAAGTGACATCTGATCATCTGTAAACTTTAGGTGGAAAAGCCAAAGCACTTGTAGGTAATTAGTGACCCAGATAAACTGTCACTAATCTGTCTTTATTCACCTTAATGAGCCAAAGAAGACTGAAGCTCTAGAGGGCGTGACATGCATTTTATTGTTGCTGCCGCCAGACGATTATAATCAGCTCTGGAGAGAATTGTGTGACTGGAGGGAATGGATACAGCTTCCACCAACACCTTCACCAAAGATGTCCATCGTAAGCTGCATACAGCACGTCTAGAAACAGGATGAATGAGAAAAGAACTGCCTCGTTCGTTTGAAGGAATTAGCTTCTGTACAAGGGGATGTTTCTCCCAAGTCAAAAAGAGTGGAGTTAGAAAGATAAAGAGGAAAACAAATAAACAGATGCTGACTAGTTGTCGATAACTGACATAAAAACGACTTAGGCTTGTCGATAAGGTGTATATATTTAGACGGAAACGCAAAAGCACTTGATGGTAATTAGTGACCCTGATATGTCGTTGCTAATCTGTCTTTATCCACACCTTAATGACCCAACCAAGATTTAAGGCCGTGAATTCGAGGACTTTTTTTTTTTTTTTTTTTTTCCGCTTATTTTCCCTCGTATCTGACGATTATAAACAAAGTGGACGAGATTAATCAATATTGTTTTTTATCACAGACTTCTAGAAGGAACGTAAAAGCCCGGAACAAGGCTACTAAATACCGATATTTACTTCTCGAGTGACCAGCCTCACTCGTCCCTGAGCAGCATTATGTGAGCAGTAGACTCCAGTAACCCTTCGGATTTAAGCCTTCACAGGCTCCATCCGGTGCCAGCACCTTAACCCACTGAACCACCAAATAATGTTATTCAGCTAAGGAGAGTGTTTTCCAACTGGAGGGGTTAAGTATAACCTTCATTAACCCCTTCATTACGAGTGGCCCTGATATATCGCCACTGATCTCTCTCTCTCTCTCTCTCTCTCTCTCTCTCACACACACACACACACACACACACACACACACACACATCAACCACACCTCACCCTTCACCCACTGAAAGAAACGACTTCCCGTATGAGAAGGGAGGTGAATGAGCAGCCTGACGAAACAGTCATCATGGCCAGACACAAAGACTCATGTGATGTTGCAACAATTATTTGTAATCTTTATTAATGTCAGAGGTGACGGATTGTTTTTGTGTTTATGGAACTGATGATTGGTAATGGGATAGAGACTGATGATGATGTGATGAAGACAGAGGAGTAGCTAGCGATGGGAAGAGAGAAACTAATGATAATGAAGATGATGATGATGATGATGATAAGAATGATACTGGTGAGACAGCAACGATGGCTGGAGAGAAACTGATGATGATGATGATGATGATGATGATGATGATGATGATGATGATGATGATGATGGGAAGGAAACCAATGCTGGTGCAGCGGGAGATAATAACTGAATGGAAAATGATGACTGATTAACGCAATTACGGGACAAGAACTTATGATGACTGGACAGGAGTTGAATCTGATGTTGATAAATAAATGTTGATGATGATAGTATAGATGATGGTGTTGATACGAGAAAGTGGTAATTCTGTGGCGGAAGTTGATGGTGGGGTAGAATTTGTCGATGATGTGACGACGATAGGCCATTCGTCATCTGACTTTTTGCTACACATATTTGGAATTCTTGTTAATGTTTGCGGTAAATGATTGTTTTCATGTTAATGTGAAGGAGACTGATGACGGATGGAAACTAGCATGCAGCAAAGATACGACAGAAATTGATACTGGTGTGACAAAGTTTGATGGTGATGAGAGAAATATATGACAATAATGAAGTGATGAAAAATACGGTCGTGACAGTTGCGAAAGTTGGACAAAAGTTTGTGCTGACTGGGAAAAGCAAATGTTATTGTGACACAAATCGTTAATGGGACTGAAATTCGTAATGTGACAGACAGAAGTTGTGATGCTGATACGACAGAAATCAATACCACTGTCAGAATAAAAACAAAGAAACAGACACACAAAACGACAGAAAACAAAAATGTGCAAAGAGACACAAAAATATATACATATATGAATAATAGAGAGTGACAAGTAACTAAAATGAGTGGATTGGAAAAATGTAAAGAGCTCGTTCATCATTTTTCTAACCTTTCAGACTACAGACGAGCTCACCTTTAGAGAGAATAATGGTAGGCTGATTGCAGTCCGAAGCATTAGGAAATAAAGAAATTAACCTTTTTCCTCTGATTTCCTCCAGCGCAGTAAAAACATATACTTTACAGACATGCCTATATGTATCTATAGTATCTATCTATTTACCCACCTACCTATCCTTTAACCTGCCTGCATAACTATCAGCCTACCTATATATCTGTCTGTCTCTCGATCTATCTATCTGTCTATCTATCAATTTACATGTATACGGACATTCACTTCTATTTTGAAGTCAGCATCACGGAAATTGGTCATTAGATACGAGCAACACTAAAATATGTAGCACTAGATCAATACCTTAAAGGGCTTTCATACATTCATGAGTCGGACGAAGAGTCGCCAAGAGTTCAAACTCCTCGCGGATTCTTGTCAGTTTGGTCAAGAATCTAGCGATCTAAGAGTGCGCCAGGTAGGCGCTACAAGCAGCTACGCATATCTTACGCATTGCTACAAGTTCCCTGGGGCATCGCTATGAGTAGCTAAGAGTCACTACGCATTGCCGAACCAAATGGTCCGTAAGGGTCTACAAGTAGCCATAAGTAGCTAAGAGTAGCTAGGAGTAGCTAAGACCCCCGGTAGAGTAGTTATGAGTGCTCTATGACTATCAAGAAACTGACGCGAGTCATGAGTGTCGGACGAAAAAAAAAAATATATAAAGGATGTGATGCAGGCTTGCATTCAGCATAGACCTATGTATCCTCAGCGACCATGGCCGGAGGTGTCCACGAATTAAAAACTACTGAAGCTGGAGGTAGATCTTACATGTGAAGTGGCCGATCAATGTGGCAATATGTAGGCTGTTACTTGAGAAGAAGAAAAGAAAGCAAAAGAGGAGAATCCTTTGGAGCAGGTTATGGCTGCTACGACGTCCTATGTATGGCAGGTACGAGAAACTTACTGAAGAGTTGAAATTAGGGGACCCCCATAGCTTCAGGAATTTTCTTTGAGTGGATGACATGTTCAGGGAACTGCTGGAAAGGGTTGGTTCCCGTATCGAAAAACAGGACACCTTCTGGAGGAAGTCATTGTCACCTGGGTTGAGGTTGGCCATCACTTTACGCTACCTGGCGACTGGAGATAGCTACAAAACCCTTTCACATGGCTTCAGAGAGGTCCACAATACCATTTCACTTATCATTCCCGAGACCTGCTAGGCCATCATTGCAGAGTACCTGAAGGATGTCCTGGCCTGCCCCACAACGCCGGAACAGTGGAAGGAGGTGGCTTCCTTTTTCTCCAACAATCGACTCGCAGCAAACGCGCACTTTTACCATGCTCTTGGCATATTCGTATCTATCTATATTCGTGGCGAATCATGGATAACTCTTAGCTACTCTTCGTAACTCGTGGATGAAACGAAACGAAACTTTTGAGCACTCCTGTGAAATTCCTACCTACTCTTGGAAGACTCCTAGGTACTCCTGCCAACTCCTAGCGACTCCTAACTACTCTTAGTTACTCACAACGATTATTAGCAACTCGCAAAGGTTTTTTGATACAAGAATCAGTTGAGAGTAGCTATGAGTCGCTAAGAGTCGCTAAGAGTAGTCACAAACGCCTTAGGTACGCGCTAGGTGTTAAAAAAAATCGAAGTGGTTCTAGGAAAATGTTGAACACGTTAAAAACATCAGGAGTGCACGAGGAGTAACGAGACAGTGCCGAGAGTCCGTAGTACTATAGAGGAGTTGTCAGGAGTAGGGTGAAGAGTGTCTCAAGAGTAGCAACCCGCAATGATTCTTCGTCTGACTCCTGAATGTGTGAAAGCCCCTTAAGTCAGTGTATTCTGGTCAGCAGCAACTAGTGGAGTGCTGACGTATTGATGGTGCTGTTAGGTTTATTTGATGCACTCGTAAAATGCTTCAACGGTTCTATGTTTGTGTTTCAGTGTTCATGTCCCTGGATCCTTCCCATGCCGTGTGTTACTGATAATGATGATGATGATTAGGAGGAGGAAAAGGAGAAGAAGGAGAAGGAAGAGAAGAAAGTAGGGAGGTTCAGCAGTCCCTCTGTGATATGTGCAAAATCTCTTTCAGGACAGAGAGTTTTGATACTTTTTTTGTAGCAAACTATTACTGTCAAATTTTGACACTCTTGGTGGAAAAACAAAATGAACAGTTAATTAATTCGACTAGGAAGACAGTTTGCTTACCGAGGGCAAGGTGGGATGATGAGGAAGGGAGGTATATGAATGAGAGTGGTGATAGATGGGAGGGAAGCCTGATGGCGAAGGACACTTGAAGGGATATATGAAGTTGAGTTTTATCAGACTTACATGTGTTATCTTCAAAATATTTATTCTGCAATTATCTTCACGTTCTGGCTCCTGCGAGCATGAGACATTTATCAACAGCTTTCTAGATGAAGGGATACATATACAGTTTGTAATAAGTTACTATGATGTAAAGTTAGTGAATGGTAGGTGCTAGGAAAAAGCAAAGTTTGGATTGTCCAAATGTAATAAGAAAAACGAGATTGATGCAATTGGTTTGCACATGAAATTTTATAACACGGGCACCGAGTCTCTGTCAAATTAAAAAGAGAAGGGGAAGGATCAGGCGCTTGTTTCTGCAAATTTTTGACGAAATGGTTATTGAGAAATGGCAATTAGATTTTCGGTAAGGAAGCATCGCAGCATCAGTTAGTGTGCAATGGCAAACTAAGCTTCCAGTAAAAAGTACTATGGTAACAGGAACACTCATGGCGTGTGTTTCCTATTGTGAAATGGGTTTCCGTTTTCATGGTCAGGAAGGGGTATATGTTTTAGCTTTAGCATCCTGTAGAGGAAGTGAAGATCTTTGTGAAGTAGGTAGAATTCTGACTTAGACTTCCATTGGATGGGGTTAGTTTTTACTCAGTGTTATAGGTATGTTTCTTACGGTTAGTTTTAGTGGGCTTTTA
>NC_137057.1:37376018-37421018 GCF_032717465.1 Coenobita brevimanus
GACAAGCTATAGAACCGACAGGTAGTGGAGAGAACGAGCCTAGCAACATGGGCGAGAGGGTAGATGAGAGAGAGAGAGAGAGAGAGAGAGAGAGAGAGAGAGAGAGAGAGAGAGGAGGTAGCTCGCGGGACTCTACTTATACTTCATTCGTGTGTGAGAGACTTTGTTAATATTTCCAAGACAAATAAAAATAATCCCATTCTATTCTTTACCTCTCCTGTCATTGTATGACAAAAAGGTAACGAAGATTATCTACTTACAAAACTACTCAAGTATAACAACCGCTCGTCCACGAGTATAATATCTGTATAACTGATCTACAAAACTCCACTACAAGAAGCTACAAAGTTATTGTAAGATAGGGACCTATGAGCTTCGCGACTATGAGCCTATAGGCGGAGGGACTACACTTAGCACCCTTCCAGCAAAGTCATTCACACAGGAACCCTGGGAGTTATGGGTTAAAGTCTAAGGTAATAGCGCAAAAGTTTTCATGTTAAGCCCTCTGAAAATCCTCGATCCTGCGTTTGACCTTTCAAGGTCACTCGGGGTCAAAGGTCATGCTACAAAATGAAACCCCATTTGAAACTTCCTATATCTTGGTAACACTAACTGTATCATCAACGAGTTTCGAGTTGTAGCGCCCTGAATATCTGTGACCATGAGTTTGGCCTTTCAAGGTCACCTACGGTCAAAGGTCAAGCAACCAATTGAAAACCAACATGGGATATTCTATATGATGATAATAGTATACATCTATCTTCATCCAGTTTCTCTTTACAGCCTCCTGAATATCTGTGGCCTTGAGTCTGATCATTCAAGGTCATTCAAGGTCAAAGGTCTTGATGCCAAATGAAAGCCCATATTACGAGTTCCTGTATGTTCCTAATAGTAAATATCTCTGTCTTCAACCTTTTTCAAGGTATAGCCCTCTGAAAATCTGTAACCTTGATTTTGACCTTTCAGGGTCACTCGATTGCCTCCAAAGTTTAACCACTTTCTTTAGGGACCAGTGCCCACATAACCTGAAAGTTTCCTGTAATTTTGTTCAGACGTTTTTCAGAAATGTTGCTAACAAACAAAACAAAACAAAACAAAACAAACTCGAGCAAAAATAATACCTTGTCGGACTACGTCCGGGCGAGGTAACAAACAAAGAAACTCGATCAAACACAATAACTCGTCGGACTCCGTGCGGACGGGGTAAAAACTCAACTGTGAGAGAGGTAGTGAACGACCGGGGGGGGGGGGATTATACCAAACTAAAGAACAAGAACGTAAATGAACTCTCTTTCTCACCCAAGAGGAGAACAGGTAGATTTTATGATCAGGGGACACTTCAGGGTCCTGATTAGAAATGAAATTAGTGAGGAGTTCGAGTAGAATGAACAAGCCAACAGTCTGACTAGCTGGGTGGAAATGAAAGGGGAAGAGAAGAGAAAACAAGAGGAGAGCAGAGGAGGGAAGAGGAGAGGAGAGGGAAGGAGAAAAAAGTTGAGACGAGAAGAGATGATGAGAATAGACGAGAACAGAGGAGAAAGGGAGAGGAGAGAAACAAATTAAAACAAAGGAAAGGAGGCAGAGGGAGAGGAGAAGAGAAAAGAAACGGTAAGAGATGGTGAGAACAGACAACAACAGAGGAGGAGAGAGAAAGGAGAAGAAAGAGAAATTCAGACAAAGGAGAGAATACATTTCATTCTCATATCCTTTGACTCATACAAATAAACTTCGGTTTCATTACGCTTGTTCTAATGCTGTCCACAACAAGGTGAAGGCCTTACAAAAGGTACCAGAGCCAACCCATCCCTGAATCAAATCTCTCATATGTTTTGCTGGGAGTCATGATAAATCTGTTCTTCACTCTGCTAAAACCAATTTCATTCGTACTAAACGGTCTAAACTCTTTAACTCAAAATCTTTCTGTTTCTCTGGCACCTTGCCAAAAACCTTTCTAACAGCCTTGCCTCATCATCCTTCCCTCCTCTTGTCGACTCTGATGGCTCTGTAGCTATTTCTTCTGCTGAATGAACACAACTCTTTGCTCAGACTTTCTCCTCCAATTCTACCTTAGACGATTCCGATTCTGTTCCTCCATCACCCCCTCCCTCAGATTTCCTCAAGGTTGTCATTAAAATTTATTCAACTGTTGTATTTTCTGCCATCACTTGCCTCAATACTAACAAGGCATTTGGGACAGATGGGGTCCCTCCTGTTGTCCTTAAGAACTATGCTTCTGTGATTACACCCTGTCTAGGTATACTCTTTCACCTTTGTTTGTTAACATGTCCTCTCCTTCTTGCTGGAAGTTTGCACTCATTGAACCCATTCCAAAGAAGGGTGACCATTCCAAGCCCTCTAACTATCGACTGTTTGCTTGAAAATCCTTTTGTTTCAAAAGTTTTTTAGTCTACACTAAGCCAATAAAATTTCAAAGCATCTTTCCTATCACAACCTTCTTTATGATCACAAGTAAGGGTTTCGTCAGGGAAACTCCACCGGCGATCTTCTTACCTACATTTTAGACTCTGGTCATTTGTCATGGGGGGATGTGAATTTAAGAACTAAAAATGCTTTAAAAGGTGCTTGAAAATAGAGACAAGGAATTGACATGTGAAATCAAGCAGTAAATTTTACTTTATGCCGGCTTACTTCGCCGATTCTCTAAGGATGAGAATTTATAAACTTTCTCAACAGTACACAGCAGAGAGTAATTACTCATGTGTGCTGTTTGTTAGTACTGTTAGCCTCTAGAGAAAGTTACTCCACCCCTGACAATCAATAACTAATGCTAGTAATGATAAACAGGTTCTTGCCGGTGCATTAATTCCTAGCTGGCACAACGGATTTAAGCTTAATACAAAAGGACTGACCTAAGTACCAGTTATGAATAATACAAAGCGTTTGTGCGAACTAAGAATGGCAACTAAAATAAGCTAAATGTGGAGAAATAAAACACAAGTTTAACTACATTGAGCTCAAAGAAAAAAGAACTAAATTTATTAATTACAATGAATTAATTTAACGTTACATGAGTCTGCAAATGAATCCATAATAACAAGGGAAATACACTCACTTGCTCATTCAAACACTAACACCTAAACCTAGGAAAAACGAAAAGAAATAATGGCCAGTAGAGGGGGGGCAAGCGAAAGGAACTGGGCGCCGGTGTAGAACAGATGCTGCGATATGTTAAACCTCTTCGCTGATTCACCGTCTAGGTGGAGATTTCAGGAACTCGCTGTACAACAGCAGCGCTGCTCCTCGCTGGGCACAGCGAACCTGCTCTCGCGATTATCAAAGCCTGACTAAATTCAAACTATGAGGCAAGGGCTGGGGCTGCCCATGTTTGCTTCAACGGTGAATGAAAAGAAAGTGAGCGATATACGCTCACAATAAATCACTCAGTGATGGCGCTAATATTATGCGGAAGGATGATCACTTATGAAACAGTGAAAAATGTTCTGAAAACCGCCCTAACCAAGTGAACGCAAGGACAGTTGAACTGAGCAATATGCAGTGGGAACTCCACCAGAATTCATGGTTTACCCACTGATGAAAAATGTCACGAATTTATAAATAAGCTTGCACGAATTTGTGACATTATGCCCCATCAAAATAAAATTTTTCTTTAGGAAAATTTTATGATATACATACATATAAATCCTAACTCAGTCACACAAGATTCACACTGTGGTGTGTGTGCTATCCTGCTACAGGAGAAAATCACAGTCGCCCATGAGGGTAAAAACCTCATATTTACATTAACAGAAGCAAGCTTGAGGAAGAAACTCCGAAGCAACGGTGAAAAATTTCTGTACTCAGGTCAAACTGAGCGAAAAGTTTGCTACATTTACATTAACAAATGTTATGTAGCGTGATGTATGTAATACACAGTGTAGGTGTGACAGTTGTGGTGTAATTGTAAGAGAGAGAGAGAGAGAGAGAGATTGTTGCGAGTCTTTTGACTGATGTAACTCCATTAATTCACCGTAATAGAACTTCTAAATGACATGGAGCTTGAATTTATAGCCCTTCTAATTACAGGATAGACAGGTAATTACAGGCATAGTATTTAACACATATTATGATGCTAGTCACGAGGAATGCTATAAGAAAAGTGCAGAGACATATTATATTTCTCTGCCATTGAATTACATGAAACAATCTGTAAAAATGAGAGAGAGAGAGAGAGAGAGAGAGAGAGAGAGAGAGAGAGAGAATGATGTGTCAATAACCTTTTAACTTTAATGTAATTTTGACTCGAGTGGATATAAACAACTTATATCAACCCTCCCCAGTGGCCACGATAAATATACTGGTGCCGTCGTTTATCAATTTATTTATTTTTCCGGGACTGTGAAGTAATAAAGGGTGACTTCAACTTTTAATTTTTCTGTGTACATTGTTAATTTATCTTTAGGTCTATACGTGTGCAAGACAAAGTAAAGGATGACATGAAAACAAAAAAACTAGAATGCACTGAGAGAGTGCATACCTCCACCAATGCCATTGTCATTACAAACGCTCTGGATCCGAGGAGATATTGTGTGCAGTGCAGTGCATCCGGATCCGCCCCAAAAGTAAATAAATTTTACCTTGACTTTTGGCCCACTTTCCCACAAAATTTTGATGAAATTCATTGAGAACTTTTGGAGATATTGTGCGGGATACATAGAATCTGGATCCGGATATGGATCCGCCCCCAAATTTAAGCAATTGTTTCTTGGGCCATATCCCACCCTTCCATCTGAATACACTGAGACAAACAAACATAGATGAATACATAACCTCCTCCAACTTCTTTGGCGGGGGTAATGAAGAAGAAGAAGAAGAAGAAGAAGAAGACGAGGACGACGATGAAGAAGAATACTGCTAACAAAAACAAGGATTGTAGCAATAATAATTATAATAATAATAATAATAATAATAATAATAATAATAATAATAACAATAATAATAATAATAATAATAATAATAATAATAATAATAATAACAATAATGATAATAATAATAATAATAATAATAATAATAATAATAATAACAATAACATCTTATAAAATGGGTTAAGATGAGGGTAGAGCTGATAATGAAACCTCAGTAACAAGAAAGACGTAGGTAAAAATGAACTTTGAGGGGCGAAGGGACTAACAAGGAGAGTGGGAGTGGAAGAAGGAAAGCCCGAGGATGAGAGAGAGAGAGAGAGAGAGAGAGAGAGAGAGAGAGAGAGAGAGAGAGAGAGAGAGAGAGAGTTACCTATTACCTGCGATCAAAGGAAGGAGTAACTAAAGAGGTTGAGCATAAGCTAGAGAGAGAGAAAGAGAGAGAGAGAGAGGGAGGGGGGGGGAGCTTTTGTATATGAGCAACTCCTACCGATAATTATCACTTTTCTCTACAAATTCTCAGAGGTGACCCTGCGTAAAGAAAGAAGGAAGGAAATGAGTAAGTCACTAAAGTTGGAACATAGCCAAGTAAGCAAATATATAAAGAAGAAAGGGAAGAAGGAGGGAAGGAAAGACGGAAGGAAGATATGAATTAAGGAGGGAGGGAAGCAAGAGCGAAAGCAAGGAAATAAGCAAGGAAGTTAGGACGGAAGAAAGAAAGGAAGGAAGGAAGGAAGAATGAACTGAATAAAAAGAAAAAAAGGGGAGAAAATCAGTCCGAACTGGGGAAAAAAAAAGGAATAAAACAAGGAAAGAACGATCGACCGCCAGAAATATAATAACAAACACGCAAGAAAAGAGAGAGAAAACGAGAAAAAACGAGATACTTTATAACAAGCGCGCGGTACTTCTCACTGGGGTGCCAGTCTTGTTGCTGCCCCAGCATCTTAGCACGCCTGCCCCACGTGCTTCAAGATATTCCTAAGAGTCTGCGAAGACGGTGCTATCAGGTGCTAAAGCCTGGTGTAAGTACCTCCCCTCCCCTCTCTCTCTCTCTCTCTCTCTCAACAGAAGGTGAGCAGAGGATGGGAAAAAAATTTAATAAAAAGATGAATAAAATATGAAGTCCACACACACAAAGTACCTTTTTTTCATGCATTATTATTATTATTTTTTTTACGGAAGGAAAAATAATATGAAAAAAAAAATCCGTACAGCAGACTACAGGTGTCCTCCACTGGGCCTTTTTTTGGGGGGGGGTCTTTTCATTAAGCATATTACTATGATGTGTCTGATTTTTTAAATTACTCCTGCCACTTTAAGATGACTTTTATGCTATGTAGGAAAGATTTCTGACTTGAAGAAATTGTTCAGATTTCTATCTAATATCTCCATTTCGAAAAATAACAAAAAATCAGAATACTTGTAAAATCGTCTGTACTAGGCCACAGTATAGATAGATAGACAGAGAGATAGACAGAGAGATAGACAAACAGATAGACAGGCAGATAGACTGAGATAGATAGGTAGATAGAGATAAACAGATAGATAGATTAATAGATAGACAGATAAACAGATAGATGGGTAAATAGAGACAGAGATAAATAGATAGATTGACATGCAGATAAACAGAGAGAGAGAGAGAGAGAGAGAGAGAGATCATATTATCATGGAGAGCAAAATCTTAAGGAGAAAAGTTCTATAATGGATGCGTGTTATCATTTCTTCTTCGCCTACTTTTAACCCATCTACAGTACCACTACTTAACCCTTTCGAACTTGCTGGTGTAACTTGCAATACTTTGGTGATAGAAACTCCGTGTACAAACAGCAAGATAAGGAGTTTATTACAAGCTCACAGTATAATAGTCTGCCCGTCTTGGCTGCCTGCTATCAACTGATGCAATAAAGCCTTCGTTCAGGCGTGGGAAAGCGTGCTAGGTCAGCAATTTTAGTGGGGGCATGTATGCATTGGGGGGGGACATTTATACATCGGGGGGTAGACATATTGTGGAGGGGGTACACTACTCCCCCGGGTAGCTGAGATGGTGTCTCCTGACACCAGGAGTTAAATGGTGTGTGATTATAGTAGTAAGGCAGGATCGGAGAGGTTTGTACAAGGGATAAGTATGATACAGGGGGCAGTAGGGGAGACATGGCCATGTTGAGGGGAGGGAATTAGAAGGATATATACATAGAAGTTATACAAGGATTAATAGGTACAAATCCAGTAAGGGTCGAAGGTATACATATACATAATGGGAATTACACAATAATAGTTGGATACATGATAAACAGGGAGTAGATATGAGAGTTCCATTGTTTTTCGTTCATGTTTTTTTTTTCCTTTGTATTTTCTGTAGGATACACTGTCACTCAGTAATGCATTAAAGAAATACCATCATTTTCTAGTAGGCAGAGTTCAGTTCACAGTTTGGTTAATTGTCAGATGGCAATGGTAGTCACTGAATGTGAGGGCACTAAGTACGGGGAGTTTCTACATCGTGTGTAGGGCGTACTATGCCTGTAGCGACTCTGATTTCCTGGAGTCGACGTTCCATTTTTCTGACACAACAATGCACTGCACAGATGATGAGTAGAAAACCTATGAAAGCGATAACCACAGGGGGAAACACAACTGTTGGATGAACCCATGAATGGTTGAAGGCCAGAGAAAATTGATCCATAATGAAATCACTGTCATTGAGGAAGGTTAGCATGCGCAAGTTAGGGGAGGTGATGGTAATGTTGGCAGATGGTAGGGTTGAAGGTATGTCGATTGGTTGAAAGATGTCATAGGAGTGTTTACGGACAGCTTGGTGATAGCGAGTGGCGTAAGTGATGACGGACTCTGATTTGACGGTACAATAGTCAGGTGCTTTGTAGAGACCACTAGCAGGGACGGATCGAACTGAAGAACCAGGACACATGATTGTGACAGAGATGGGAACAGCAAAGAAGTACTGGACATGGTTGAGGTGAGCATGATGGACCGGGAGGTCAGGAGCTGGGACAAAAGAACAGGCCGAGTAGATGGAATGGTTGTGAACTAAAGCAGACTCACAGGGAGTAGCACTGCTAGGGAAGATAGCGAAAAGGTGGGCAGCACAGAGACGAGAGGTCGGAGTAAGGGAGGAACATTAATGGAGGTCTGTGGAAGAAAGGAAGGCAACGGAAAGATGATCATGGGAGAGGAGGAAATATTCTGAAGGAACAGATACCTGTAACAAGGAGTTGTTGAGGCGGAAAGGGAAGGGAATGATGTGGAAAAGGTTAAAGGTTATGGCAGAACGGAGAGGAATATGGACGACGACGTCTGTGGTGAGAAGAGTGGCTTCGAGAACAGGATAATAATATTCAAGGGAGGAGTAGGGGAGGACTGGGGAGAGACCGAAGGTGGAATGAGCCCATTCCAGGACAGAACGGAGAGCTGAGACAGGTACTAAGTCGGCAATGACACGTCCATTGATAGCATCGACCAGGATACGAACCAAGGTAGAGACTTGAGACAGGAGAGAGTCAAAGGCCAGTTGGAGATTATCCATGTTGAGTTTGAGGTAGAAGAACTGAGAGATAACGTTGAGATCTGAAAGGTGGCGTTGTAAGATATCAGTGAAATTGTTAAGAGTGGACGTGACTTCATTGAGTTGGGCTGTGAGCTTCTGTAACATAGTGTGTTGGATTTTAATGACTTGGCGTTGTGATTCTAGGGCTGAAGCTAAATGAGTGAGATCAGATTTGAAGCCAGAAATGTCATGGGCTGTAGCAACGCCAAACAAGCCACTCAGAATCTCACCGCCGAAGTCGAAGAGACCTCGTTTCACACGAGAACGACCAACGGGTGTCGGAATGGAAAATGTGTCATTGAGCTCAGTGAATCTGTTACTTATGTATTGCAATTGCCAGGAGAGTGGTAGGAAAAGGTTATAGAGATACTCATTCGGGTTGTGTGTCCCAATGAGGGCCGTGAGATGGGTCCTGATTCTGCGGAGCTGGTGCGCGAAGGCAGGTAGGGCAATGGCTACATCGGCCAGGGGCGCAAGATCGGCTACGTCTTTGATAAGCATTACCTCGCCTCCCGAGCCGACCAAGGCCCCAGGACGTACTCCACCATCGTTCTGACCTGACCCAGACCCCAGGAGGGTCAGCACTGCCAGCAGGGAGATCGCTAACATCGTACCTAGAAAATCAGGGTAGAGTTAATGGGGGAGGTCGTGAAGAGGTTGATGGGCTGAGCGCAGTTTGGACCGATATTGATTGGTTGATGAAAGAGCAGGTGGAGGTGGAGAGGAAGGAGACTGAGGGATAGGTGGAGACAAGGTAGACTGAGGGATGTGAGGAGGGGAAGAGGGGGCAGGAGGTTGTGTAAGTGACTCTTCCAACACGAGGCCACGGGGTGCTTGCTTTAAATCATCGACGTGGACCCATCTGGTGTCCCTAGTGGACAGGTCCTGGAGGTGAAATTTGTTGCCTTGTTGAGTGAGGATGCGGTGGGGCCCTGTAAATTTGTCATCCAACTTGGAGGAACGCGTATGGGAATGAGTAAAGACAAGATCGCGTACACTGATAGTGATAGGAGAGGCGGACTTATGTTGGCGCTGCAGCATGTCCTCCTGAGAGGAAGCCAAAGTGGATTGGACATACTGGTGGATTGTCTGGAAGTTGGCCAATTTTAGTTTAACATAATCATCCATGTTGTAGATGGGTTCTGGCTTTGAGGATAAGAGAGAGTATGGGAGGTCCTTGTCAAAACCAAAGAGGACGAAGAAGGGAGATTCAGCAATGGATGCATTGATGGAGCTATTGATTGAGGGTGCCACTTGGGGAATCCAGTCATCCCAGAACGAACTATGGGAGCCTAGATGTCTGAGGCACTCTAAGATTTTTCGGTTGTGGCGTTCTACAAGGCCATTGGAAGCCGGATGGTTAGGCACGACATTGCACTTACTGATATGAAAGCGGCGACAGATCTCATCTAGAAGGCTATTATTGAACTCTGTACCGTTGTCAGTAAGAATGGTATGAGGGGTACTGAACGGGCAAATTACATGATCTGCAAGGGCACGTGCAACGCTCTTCGCGGTCTTGTCGGAGAGGGGTACGAGGACACAGTAGCGAGAGAAGTGGTCGACCGCTACGAACAAGTACTCAGCGCCAGATTCTGTGAGAGGTAGTTTTAAGAGATAGATTGAGACAGTTTCCCATGGTCGTGATGGGATTGGGTATTGTAAGAGAGGTGCTGGTAAGCCGGTTGATCCTTTGTGGCGGTGGCAGGAGAGGCAAGAGTCACAGTGGGCATTGATATCGCGGCGCATGGTTGGTCAATAGTATTTGAGACGTGCTTGGCGCAAGCATCAGTCTTTACCTGGATGGGAAGCTTGAGGAGTATTGTGAACAATATGAAGAACCCTTGGTATCAGGGCAGTGGGGACAACAAGTTGGCGTACTTCGCGATTGGGCATATCTTTGCCTGTTAGCAGTGCTTTCCTGTACAAGAGATCATCATCAAGCATGAACTCATCTAGTGATACTGGCAGAGTAGGTAAGGTCGAGGCATCGCCAGATTCTAGGAAATAAATGACTTTGGACCACATGGGGTCTTGGCGCTGAAAGTTTCGAACAACTTCTGACATTAGTGTAGTGTTTTCAGTTACTTCAGGCTGCAGTGATGTTATAGCTGCTGCTACGTGACGGGAGAGTGCGTCTGTGACTACATTCAACTTGCCTGGTACATATTGAAAAGTGGGATTAAAGTCCTGGATGATGACAGACCATCTAACTAACCTACCTGTTAGGTTGCGATTCTTGAACAAATCACATAGTGGAAGGTGGTCTGTTTGAATATGCACTGGATAACCATAGACTATATCTCTGAAATGTTTCAAGGTCCAGATTACCGCTAGCACTTCGAGATCTGTGACACTGTAGTTACGTTCAGCGGTTGTAAGGGTGCAACTAGCATACGCTATTACGTGCTTCCTTGATGCTTCATCGAGTTGCATCAAAACGGCACCAAGTCCAGTGCCTGAGGCGTCTGTGCAGAGAAGGAAGGGTGTGATATAATCAGGGAACGCTAGAACAGGGGCATTTACAAGAGCTGTCTTTAGCTTTTGGAAGACCTGTGACTGGTCGTTAGTCCAAACAAAGGGCACATTCTGCTTGAGTAAGTGGGTCAGAGGAACGGCGATCTTTGCATAATCCCGTATGAATCGACGATAATAGCCACTGAGGCCCAGGAAACTTCGTACAGCTTCGGTAGTGGTAGGTTCTGGGAAGTTAATGATTGCCTTAGTTTTATCCTCATTAGTATGAATGCCTTGTGCATCTACGACATAGCCTAGGAATTTGATTTTCTTTGGCAGGAAGTCACATTTACTGAGATTGATTTTCAGGCCTGCGAGCTGGAGGTGTTCAAAGACTTGCTGGAGTTTGGTAAAATGATCAGAGATGGATTTACTCACAACAATGATATCATCTAGGTAAGCAAAAAGAGAGTGTCCCATCATACCGCTGAAGACTGAATGGATAAGTCGCATGAACATGGAAGGAGCATTTCTCAGACCAAAAGGGAGTCTCTTAAACTGAAAATGTCCGGAAGGGGTGCTAAAGGCTGTAACTGGGCGAGAGGACTCTTCCATTTCGACCTGCCAGTACCTGCTGAGGAGGTCTAAAGATGAAAAGACTACGTTATTTTCACCAAGGGATTCTAGTAAATCAGTGAGGACGGGTAACGGGAAACGGTCTGGAACGGTGACAGAATTGACCTTACGATAGTCGACTACTGGTCTAAAGTTGCCGTCCTTCTTTGGTACTAAGAAAAGTGGGCTATTCCATGGACTGACGGAGGGTTCAATAATGTCCTGGTCTAACATGTTCTGTACCATTCGATTTGTCTGCTTTCTCTGGCTGTGAGGAAATCGATACGCTGGTATGTAAATCGGCTGAGTTCCTGGTAGTAGTTCAATCGTATGTTTGACAAGGTCTGTTCTACCCATCGGTTCACCTGGTAAGGCAACCACATTTCTGTACGAGGTCAGAAGGTCGAGGAGTTGAGGCGTATTTTCTGGGAAATCTGTGCAAGTGAGATGTGAGAGCATATCGGGTGAATATGTCGGCACAGATCCCGTAGAGTTAATAGTACATACACCGATTGGCGTACTATCCAGTCTGAATAGTAGGAATTGAGGAATCTTGGCACACCTTTACGGCTGCTGGGTATACTAGGAAGTCTCCAATCTTTACACCACTTTTAAGTTTTAGTGGAGCATTTGTTACATTGAGCAAGTACAAGTTGCATAAACTGTCCTCTAAGACTGTACACCACGCCGACTCATAAGTCAAGCCATTCACACAACACGTCTCAGGTAGGGTTAGTACATCCACTCCTTCTTTCGCACTGGCAACACAAACAGAGACTTTGGTGAACTCATGCGGTAACAAAATTGTGCACGTATTCATTACTGCACATTTCTTCTCTGCGTGTTGGAGAAGATCATTCAGACTGTGTGAGGTAGGTAACTGAGACATGTCTGAGTCAGCGACAGTGTTGTCGGGAGAGGAGGTAAGAGCCATGTTCGAAGGCTGAGATGATGTATCAGTAGATATTAAGGAATTTATGTCCTTGCTCGCAGTCAGTAAGGGAATGATCTCTGTATTCTCAGATGATGATAGTGGTGGTTTGGGCTGGGTTGGACTTTTTGGTAGTGATAGGGACAGAGGTAATTGAAGGACTGATTTGATCATAAGAACAGGACGGGGACATTCCATAGTGTAAACCGGGAATCCAGAAATGTCTATACTACCACAAGCAGGTAATAATGCAATGGAGTGTTGTGCCATGGTGGAGAAACAATAAGGGCATCTGCGGGATACTGCAAGTCATTAGTGACATGAAATTCAATGGGGATAGGGGGCAAATCTCTGTGGAGTTTGACTTCAAGGGTGACTCTTCCCTTAACCTTAAACTCTGAGCTGTTGATACCACATAGGCGAATGTCTGGTGGTTCTAGGAAACTGACGTGGTTGTGATGTCGATGAATAATTTGTAAGGAATTTTCGGAGATGAGATTTACTACAGATCCTGTGTCCAAGAAGAATGATGTTGGTATGTCATGACTGCTTCCGAGAATGACTAAACCTGAGGATGTTATGGGACCTACATGGCGGATGGGGAGTTGGGTGTCTGGTTCTATGTGATATTGGCCCGATACGGGCGCGGCGCTTCCCCCGACTGTTGGCGGTTGAGGTAACGACATTCCTCAGTGGTGTGAGTCGTGCTTGATTTGTGGTATTTGCAGTGTGGACGACGGGAGCGGGAAGGCGTACGCTGTCTGGTTTGGGAGTGAGGACGTCTGTATGTACGGTCACAACTGGATGCTCGATGTCCAGGATGACCACAGTACCAGCAAAGAATCGAAGATTGTCTGTTCCGTCGGGCAATAGATTGATCATGACCCGCGGGTAGGAGAACGATGTGTGGCAGGTCTGCCGCGTTTGGTGGGACGGGAGCAAGAGTGGTCTGGGGTAGTGGAGGTGTGACAGACTGAGGAGACCAAGAGTTGGGTGGTGCCCTGATGCATGTAGTTCGAACCTGTTCTTTCATGAATGGCTTTAGTGACCTGAATAATTTTATCTCCTGGACTGAAACCGATTTCCAAGGCTAGCTCTCGCTGTTTAGGAGTAAGCCAGTGAAGGAATCTCAGGTAACCAATTAAGTCAGCAAAGTTGGTGAGTGAAAGCACTGGAATGCCATTCTTGTCTTCTAACCATTTTGTGCCTACCAGTAATTGGAGCATCTCACTACTAGTTGCTTTCATGGCGGCGGCAGCTTCGCGGAGCTTGGCATATTGCGCTGGGTCTCGCAAGTCCTCATCTAGTTGGTTTAGGAGATTAATGAATCCCATGAGAGACGCGTTATTTGAATACTGGCAACAAAGGCTGATGAGTTCTGTACGAAAATCAGCAAAGGTACGAATGCTATCGAAATGTCCTGCTCGGATCGCGGATCCGATGTCCGATTTGCCGTGGTGCAAGCGACCTAGGAGGTAGGCTACTTTGAGCGATTCATCGGTGATTTGTCTATTGTGTATTTCTGTTTCGACTTCTCTGAGGAAATCATAGACAGACCAAGTTGGGTCCTGGTCGGTAAATCTGGGACGATTGGCATCGTCGAGATAGATGGACTGTGGAGGGTTGGCCATGGCTGGAAGTGCAGAAGTGGCAGCAGGAGAGGTGTTGGAGAGAGAGAAGGTAGTGGCAGTTAAGGGCGAGCAAGACGGGGTATGAAGGGAGGCAGGAGAGGGAACGACAGGGGAAGGAGTAGAGGAAGAAGAAGGGAGTCTCAGGGACAGGGCGGTGGTACTCTTTGCCACTTCGTAAATGAGTGATTGTGTTAGAGTCGGCAGACGGGGTAGGATCAGGTGATGTTTCCGGGTGAAGAGGGCTGGTATTAAGCGGTTGACGTGGAAAGTATGACATTTAATGCGGCAATGGAAGATGAGATGAAGGATGAAGATGGATACATAGGTGGAAATGTATAAATAACAATGAGAGAATGGAATACACGAGTAGGCGTGAAAATGAATGAAGGTGCGGGGATGGATGGTTTATAAATAACGTAGGTGAAGATGAAAACGGGGTAATGGAAATGAGATGGAATATTTACAATAACCAATCTGTAGAGAAAATCTAGGATAATCTCTATAGAAAGGAAAGATATACTATAGTTACACAGTGGAGTGTCGAGATGTATGACGTGCAGGGGTGGCTGGGCGTAGCTGGGCTGGGGCGGGGCGGGGCGGGGCTGGGCGGGACGAGGCGGGGCGAGGCAGGGCGGTGGTGGAGAGACAGCTGGGAGGAGAGGAGAAGAGACGCCGCAATGAATCAATGGCAGGGAGTGGCAGTCTTAGGAGGCTCCGTAATGCAGACCAGATGCGGGTGACGGAAGGGTGTGGCGGCGATGGGGCCGGTGGTGGGGTGTGAGGGCAGATGTTGGTTCAAGGCAGGTGTAGAGCTGTTGAGTTGCAAATGCAGAGAATGGTGGTGGGCAGCCAGTGGGCAGACAGTGATAAGTGGCACCATGGGGCAGGAGTTATGATGAGTTCGGAACAGGTGCTGGGAACAGGTGCAACAGGTGCGTAGGTCGGCGACGGTGACACTTGCGGTCAGGAACAAGGCGTGTGGGTGGGGTTGTCTGAGAGGTGAGCACTGGTGAGAAAAATTGTACACTCGGAAAGGAAAGGCAGGGATGACACCACTAGAGGCACTGAGAAGGGGCGAGGCTGGCAGATGCGAGACATCAATTATCTTGTGGTATCACTAAAAATCCAAGGAGGCGGTCAGAATATGATGGTTCGAAACACCGCTGCTACAAAATGTAACTTGCAATACTTTGGTGATAGAAACTCCGTGTACAAACAGCTAGATAAGGAGTTTATGACAAGCTCACAGCATAATAGTCTGCCCGTCTTGGCTGCCTGCTATCAAATGATGCAATAGCGCCTTCGTTCAGGCGTGAGAAAGCGTGCTAGGTCAGCAATTTTAGTGGGGGCATGTATGCACTGGGGGGGGGACATATATACATCGGGGGGTAGACATATTGTGGAGGGGGTACACTGGTCAGGGACGCCTTCACGTGGTGGCACTGATATAACTGGGCAGCTCCACTGCCAGTTTATACAAACGTCCCTCAGCTCCCTCCCTATCCCCCAGAAAAGGATTGTGGACTACAGGATAGGGATCATCTTCAGCCTGCAGTCCACGGGGTTCACGTTTCAGATGAGCCTAGCATAAAAGCAAGAACAGCCATCCAGTAAAGTATTTTTTTTTTTATTGTTCTTCCTGTTATCTCTCCATGGCTTTATTTAACCTTGAAAAGACATACAGTACAATACTGAAGGCTTTATTGAAGGCTGTATATGACCCCTATAGTTCAGAAAACCTCCCCTAAACTGAATAAAACCGCGCGAAGAGAACAGAAGTAACGCCTAAAATGCTACCAAACCTAGGGAATTAATCATAAACCTCTCTCTCTCTCTCTCTCTCTCTCTCCCCGAATGCGACAATTTTTTTACTAGACCCCCACCATCTACCCCATCTATTTCTTTCATAATAAAATTGTCCCTCCTCTTCACCACATCCCCTCCTTAATTATTGGGATTCCTAAACAACAACAACAACAACAATGACAAAATGAGAAGGAAGGGAATCAGCATCCTATTTAGGTAAGTCTCTTGCCTTTGAAATGGGTTATGTTAGGTTGACTTGGTTTTAATCATGTTACGTTACAATTGGGTTGGGTAGGGTTGGGGGTAGGGTAGGGTTGAGTCGGGTAGGGTAGGGTAGGGTAGGGTAGGGTAAGGTTGGTTTGGTTTGGGTTGGGTTGGGTAGGGTAGGACAGGATAGGATGGGAAAGGGTAGGGTAAAATAGGGTAGGATTATGTAGGTTAGGCTACGGACTGGTAGGGTTGGTTAGGGAAGGCAAGATCAGGTTAATTTTGGGTTTGGAGAGGTTAGGTTTGTGTAGGGTAGATTAGGTTAAAGAATGATAGAGTAGGCAAAGTCATGTAAATTAAGATTAGATAGAATTACAGTAGGTAGGTTAGGTCAGTAGGTTACATTAGGAAAGGTTAGACAAGGCCAGATTAGGTTACTGGTGATCAGGATAGATTGAGTTAGATTACGTTGAGAGAGAGAGAGAGAGAGAGAGAGAGAGAGAGAGAAGATCCCTGAAAGTATTTTCACTCATGCACCTCCCGATAGCATAAAGAAAATATGTACTGTATATATATATATATATATATATATATATATATATACTATATCTGAGTCTAGTTTTATTAATTTCTGTTGCCTTTCACATACACATAAAACACACTCTTGTCCCCTTTACATGAGAGACAAAAACAAAACGCAATACATGAACAAAAGGTACAACAAATTCACTACACACACACACACACACACACACACACACACACACACACACACACACCATGGCCATCTGTTTAGTTTAACCTCTCCGCGCATGATGACGCATTTGTCATCATTTAGGTGTGGCTGCGACTATACTCGTTGATGCTTTTGTCATCATTAAAGCATAAAATCTTTTGTCAGAGTCTTCAGCTGATCATCGTCATTTTTGGAGGCGTTGTAGCTTCCCTGCATCTCGTCAAAAGTAATGAGTTGGCAACTGTGGGTCCCGATACCAGCAAGAGAGCGGAGAGGTTATTCAGTATCAAATGAGCTGTGAGTGGGAAAGGTACTGCACGGTTCTGTCCCTTTAAATTTCCACTCTTACCCCCATCCCGGCTGTGCAACATATTTCACTATATCAGTAGTGGTTGTGTATAGTGTTTGGGCACTGTTGTGATTAGATCTGGTGTTTGCAATAGGAAATTTGGTGTTTGTGAAGCAATCCTGATCGTTATCAGCCGTTGGCCCAGTGAAGATTGTGCAACTGTTTCTAATCAACTACACTGCCTCTAACCTGCATCAAATGTGAGTATTCAGCTATGATAATAATGACAGTGAATCATGCGAATATAGTGTGCATATCTACTATAGTGTACAAAGAATTGGTGAAATATGTGCAGTAGCTTTGAGGAAGGCAGGAAACTGCCCCACAGTCTCGACACGGCGTGGGTAAACCATAGTTTTTTGCATTTTCCTCGAAAACTATGTGGCCTAGGATCATGTTGCTGGCTCAAATGAAAGCCAATTATATTCTGCGTAGGATGATAAAATAAAAACATGACAGTTTTTTGCTAGAGCTCAACGAATAAAAAAATATTTTGTCTGTCGGAAATGGGTTTTACTTTTTCGCTTATTACTCGACCACTGTACCCCGCATCAAACTGGGATCTCCAGCATTCAAAAGCTAATAAAATTCTCTTTCCAGTGATGGTATAAAATGTAGAGATTGATTAGTAAACATTCGACTTATTATGTTGGAAGTGAGATGTATGCTCTTGAATGTTTATTCACACTGCCCTAACATAAGTATAGTGTTTTTTTTTTGCTTATCGTATAGAACAAACATCGATGAACAGGAATATGTGGGTTTTGTGACAAAATAAATATGTTTGGGTGGTGAAAATAAGCCAAGAATACACATTTTTGGAGTGCGCAGCGGGCAGTGGGGAGGGGAGAAAAGGTGGGACATCATATCCCACAAAACTTATTAACTTATCCACACGCAAAAGGGTTAATATCAGTATGCAAGGAGTACACTGTAGCTCCAGTCGAACAGGGCAGTACTCCCAAGGTGGATGGAAAGCTGATGACAGGGAGAGCTGGAGCTCACATTTCATCAGCCCTTGGGACTAGTTCCTGACCATCCCCCTTTGCTGAACTTTTTCAGTGTTTCAGTAACACAGAGAGTAGGCTAGCATACTCTTCTATACAAGTTTCTCTAACTGTCAACACCAAACTACACGCACAGTACACACTACACTTCCTTCTTAATATTAAAAAAAAAAAAAAATGGCATTAAGAAATCAGGCCTTGGAGTCCAGGGGGGGGTACATAAATTCCCCCACCATCCGCCCCTCTCCCTGTGACGACTCTGAGAGATGCCTGAAACCACTGTCTGACTCACTTCTTCATTAATGCAACATTCATGGCCTTTCCTCTAACTTTCTGTCTGTCGAGCACAACCTCTCTTCCTCTTAACCTCACCTTCTCTTCTTGACAGAGACTCAGCTGCCTGAGGCAACTGACAGCAAACCCTTTTCTGTTTACTCCTACTTTCTCTATACTCATTTCAAAGCCAAAGGTGGCCGTTGTGTATATACATTCAACGATTTATCTTGCTCTCGTGTTCCTGAACTTGATTCTTCTGAATTCTCTACTCCCAGGCTTCGGCTTTCTTGTCATTCTCAAACTAAATATATCTACGCTGTTTACTTACATCCTAATTCTACTGACTATGAAAGATTCTTCGACCATCTTACTTCTACAATGGAACACATTCTGTCCATTTCTCTTTTCTCTGAAATCTTCATTCTAGAAGATATCAATGTTCACCACCTTCTTTGGCTCTCCTCTCCTTTCACTGATCCACCTGGTGAACAAGCCTACATCTTTTCTATCCTTAATGACTTAGAGCAGCTTGTACAGCTGTCCGTATCCATGACCGTCTTGGAGAGAGCTGCAACATATATGACCTCTCCCTTACAACTAATCCTTCTGCTTAACTGTTAATCTTTCCTCTCTGTTGGGATCCTCTGATTACAACCTTATTACCTTAACCTGTCCTATTGCTCCGGTACAGCCTGTGTACCCTCCAAAGAAACGTCATCTGTGGCACTTTGGAGTTGCAGATTCGGAGGCCCTCAGGCAGTACTTCTTTGATTTTCCCTGGAATGATTATTGCTTCCATGCCCGGGAGCCATCTCAGTGTGCATTGTGCATTATGGAGGTTATTCTCTCAGGCATGGAAGCATACATTCCATTCTTATATCCTTTGACTAATGCAAGAACGCCTTGGTTTAATAACGCTTGTTCTAATGCAGTCCACAACAAGGAGAGGGCCTATAAAAGGTACCAGAGCCAATCCAACCTTGATTCACATCTTGTTTATGTTTCTTCCCGAAATCGTGCTAAATCTCTTCTTCGCTCTGTTAAAAATAATTTCATCCATACTAAATGCTCTCAACTCTCCAACTCGAATTCTTCCAGCTCCTTCTGGTACCTTGTCAAAAACTTTTCTAACAACGTTACCCCATCATCCTTCCCTCCTCTTTTCTGTTCTGATGGCTCTGTAGCTATGTCTTGTACTGATAAAGCAGATCTCTTTGCTCAGACTTTCTCCTCCAATTCCACCTTAGACAATTCCGGTGCTGTTCCTCCATCACTTCCACCCTCCGACTTCCTCATGGCTGACATTAAAATTTCTTCAGCTGATATATTTTATGCCATCACTGACCTCAATACTAACAAGGCATATGGGCCTGATGGAGTCCCTCTTGTTGTTCTTAAGAACTGTGCTTCAGTGTTTACATCCTGCCTAGGTAAACTCATTCGCCTTTGTCTCTCAACTTGTACCTTTCCTTCTGATTGGAAGTTTGCTCTCAATCAGCCAGTCCCTAGGAAGGGTGACCATTCCCAACCCTCTAACTATCGCCCAATTGCTTTAACATCCTGTGTCTCAGTCAATTCTTAATCAAAAAATGTTAAAGCATCTTTCCTATCACAACCTTCTTTCTGATCGTCAGTATGAGTTCCATCAGGGACGCTCCAATGGCGATCTTCTCACCTGCCATTCACACTCATGGTCATCCTTTTTTTTGGATTTTGGCGAAAGCTTTGCCATTGCACTTGACATCTCAAAGGCTTTCGATTGAGTCTGGCATAAATCTTTAATTTCCAAACTGCCCTCTTACGGTTTCTATCCTTCTATCTGTGCCTTCATCGCTAGCTTCCTTTCTGGTCGTTCTATAGCCACTGTTGTAGAAGGCCATCGTTCTTCTCCTAGACCTATCAACAGGGCTCTGTCTCATCACCAACTCTCTTCCTTTTATTCATCAGTGTTCTTCTACAGGAGCTGTACATGTAACCCTATCCACTCGTACACTGATGATTCCACCCTTCATCTTTCCATTTGGTTCCCGCAATGCCCATCTCAGCAGTTACTTCAACAAACAAGGGATGAGGCTATGACACACCTAATGCCTGACTTGGCTTGTATCTCTGACTGGGGTATAAATAATCTTGTTGTTTTTAATGAATAAAAAACTCAGTTTTTACACCTATCAACCTGTCAAAATCTTCCACATGAGTACCCACTAATGTTTAATAACATCCGGCTCATTCCTGCATCATCGTTGAATATGCTTGGGGTTTCATTCACTCGAGAGTTATCTTGGAAAGATCATGTTGCATCTGTTGTAAAATCTGCTTCCAAGAGATTAGGTGTGCTAAGCCGACTCCGTACCTTCTTTATCCCTGCACAGTTGTTGACTTTATACACTTTTTTTTTTTTCGCCCCTGTTAAGAATACAACTCTTATATGTGGGGAGGCTCCCCACATACAGCTCTTCTCAATATGGTGGAGTCAAAGGCGTTTCGTCTCATCAACTCTCCTCCTCTTACTGGCTCCCTTCAACCTCTGTCTCTTCGCCACACTGTTGCAGCTTTTTCTCTTTTCTATCGCTACTTCAATGGTCACTTTTCTTCTGAACTGTCTGCTTGCATCCCTCCACGTCTACAATGGGTGCGTAGCACTCGTCTAGCAACTAACTCTCATCCCTTTTCTGTCCAACTCTCTAATGCAAGAGTTAACTATTACTCCCAGTCCTTCATTTATGCAACAGGTCAGCTCTGGAACTGTCTCCCTCTGTCTTTATTTCCTACTTCCTATGATCTCCAGCCTTTCAAATGAAGTGTCCAGGCATCTCGAAATGAACGGATCTTGAATTTGGCTCTCTTTTGTTTTGTTTTTGTTTTTTCTTGGAAGGAACAGTTTGTGTGCTCCTGGCCTTTGGTTCCTTCTTTCTTGCATATAAAAATAAAAAGTAATTATCATCAGCAACATAGAGGAGAATATTGAGATGTACAAATACCCTAAAGAAAAACGAAAAATAAAATAAAATAACCTATTTCTGAGGGGTGGCAACCTACTCACCTCGCCAAGCATGAAGGAGCTCGGGAAGATGAAGATGATGATGATGATGATGATGATGATAATGTCGTTGTAAGAATTACGAGATTCCATCAAACACTCATTACAATCTTCCAGTACTTCACCATATCTGGATAATCTACTTAACACTTTGTATCCCCTCTGTTTCAAACTCTCCATTTACGTATAAACAGTCAATTCATTAAGGAACGTTTATAAAGAAATCAAAATTAGTAACTTCACTGTTTATAAGGAACACTTAAGATAGTCACTTCACTAAGCAACGTTTATCAGTGACTCCATAAAGGCACTGTTCAACGTTCAACTAGCAGTCATTTCCTCTAATATTAATAATGAGCTTCATATAATCACTTCAAGAAACGTTTATCTCAATGGAACTCCACAGCAACGTTTATAAGGAGCTCCACACAATCG
This sequence comes from Coenobita brevimanus, assembly GCF_032717465.1. Classification (NCBI taxonomy): domain Eukaryota; kingdom Metazoa; phylum Arthropoda; class Malacostraca; order Decapoda; family Coenobitidae; genus Coenobita; species Coenobita brevimanus. The sequence continues at coordinate 37,397,954 of NC_137057.1, forward strand.
CTGCAAGCAACGTTTATCTCTAAGGAATTCCACAGCAATGTTTATAAGGAACTCCACAGTCACTTCAGTCAAGGAACTAGTGTCATGTAACCTCAATTAGTAAACAGCACTTCATAACTGGCTACCCTCTGCTACCTCGAGCCTGCTACCTCACACAGCACCACACTTTTACACCTATTAAAGATCACCAATACTATTTTGCCCATTTACTCACATATTTACAGATACTAACAAGATGAAGCAGAATAATTCCTCTGCAATTTGCGTACAGGAAGACAGACAGGAGTATGCATGGGGGCAACGAAAGGTTATGTATAGTCTGAGAGTAAAGAAGGATGATGAGGAAGGTGGAGTAAGGGAGGGGGAGGGAGGGGGAAGCAGGAGGGGTGGGAGGGGGAAGAGGAGGATGTGGATAGCTGAGTGTGTAGTAAAGCTTATGACGCTAGTCAGCCATAACAATTTCCGCATACAAGAAATTAACAATTCCTGAACAAATAATCCTGTATATCTCTTCTCCCACCGTCAATGATACATCTGTTAATATATTTTAGGCAACTAAAGAGTCTAGAAAAGTGACTTACAGGCAAATAAAAATAAAAACAGCAACCCATAAGCGAGGTGTGGAAGCCAAGGTAATGAAATATTAAATGACTTTGAAATATGTATACTTCTTTTACCTATCTTCCTTCATCGAAAAACGCTTCTTGGTAAATTTGGTAAATTTTTTGAAGATTCTGTTATGATGATATAAAGGGTTAGGTTAATAATAAATGTAAATTACAAGGATTAAAAAAAACAATAGGTAACTCAGCCAAGCGGGAGGCAATATGTGATATTGGAATCTCATTTCTCTCTCTCTCTCTCTCTCTCTCTCTCTCTCTCTCTCTCAACACCCAAATAGAATTCGTGAGATGCATCCCGTTGTCCTAACTCAAGTGACGTGCCGGGATGTCAACCCTGCCTTACAAGCAAACTTAGGGCCTTTACAGCTGTTGGGGACACAGAGTTGAGAGGAGACATGCAAGGTGTGTGTGTGTGTGTGTGTGTGTGTGTGTGTGTGTGTTCTTACCTAATTTTATCTTTACAGGAATGAGTCAAGCTCGTACTGTCCCGTGTCTTAAACCATATTTATCGTACATATCCTTAAATTTGTGAATTGTTTTGGCACACACTATTTCATTCGCTAGTGCATTCCATTTATCAATTGCTCTGTTTGGGAAACTGAATCCTTACGTCTTTATCACCTCTCTTCTTATGCAATTTTTTGCAGTGTCCTCTTGCTGATGCTTCTCCATATGTTAAGTAATCATTTATGTCTATTTTCTCCTTTCCTGATATGCATTTATATAGCATTATCATGTCACCTCTTTTCCTTCTCTCCTGTGGTGTTGGTAGATTCAGTTTATTTAGTCTTTCTTCGTAGCTTAGGTCCCTTAAGCTTGGTATCCATCTTGTAGCGGCCCTTTGAACTTTTTCAATCTTGTCTATGTGCTTTTTGAGATGAGGACTCCAAACTACTGATGCATATTCCAGGGTTGGTCTAATGAATGTTATTATCCTTCTTAGCATATCTTCATTTATGGATGTGAATGCTATTCTCATATTTGCAAGCTTTGTATACATGTTCTGTACCTTCTCGCTGATGTGGTCAGCCGGAGATAGTCTGTTATTGATAATCACACCTAGGTCTTTCTCTCTTTCTGATGTGTATAGGGTTTTATTTCCTAACTTATAATCCCAATCAGGTCTTTTTCCACTTTTACCAAACTTGATTACATGACACTTGTCCACATTGAATTCCATTTGCCATGTACTACTCCATTCATGAAGTTTATTTAATTCTTCTTGTAGCTCCCTACAAGAGTCTGTGTTAGTAATTCTCCTCTGTATTTTTGCATCATCTGCAAACATATTCAGATAGCTCTCATTTCCAGTGTTACTGTTTATATCATTTATATAGACTAAAAACATGATTGGTGCCAGCACTGAACCCTGTGGTACTCCACTAGTCACTTCTTTCCATGATGAGTAGTTTCCTCTTAGTACTGTCCTCATTTCTCTTTTTATGAGAAAGTCTTGCATCCAACAAAACAGTTTGCCTCGAATTCCTCCTTGATGGTACAGTTTCCATAAAAGTCTTTGGTGTGGTACTGTGTCAAAAGCTTTCTTGAAATCTTAATAGATACTGTCCACCCATCCTTCCCTTTCCTGTAATGTGTTTGTTACTCTGTCATAGTAGCTCAACAGATTAGTAACACATGATTTTCCTTTTCTGAAACCAAACTGTCTTTCTGTTATCATACTGTGTTCTTCTAGATGATTTACCCAAGCTTTTCTTATAAGTTTTTCTAATACCTTGCTTACAACACTGGTCAGTGATACTGGTCGGTAGTTGAGTGGATTTTGTCTATTTCCTTTCTTGAATAATGGGACAATATTTGCTTTTTTCCAAATATCAGGTAGTTTCCCTTGACTCAAGGATTTCTTGAAAATTAAAAATAATGGTTTACACAACTCCTTTGCACATTCTCGTAATACCCAACATGAAATTTCATCAGGACCACTTGCTTTTCCTCTGTCTAATCTACTTAACTCCTCCTGTATTACTTTTTCTACTATTTGTATATCTGGTAGTATGTGTGGACATGCGTGTTCCACATAGTCCCTCTCAAAATTTTTTTCTTCTGTAAAAACTAATTGGAAATTCTTATTTAGTGCTTCACAAATATCTTTCTCTTGTGTATAAGTGATTCCCTCGTCCGTAATGGATTGTATTATATCTTTTACTTTAGTTTTGCTTCTGATATAGCTGTAAAACAGCTTTGGTTGATCACTACTTTTATTTATTATATCCTCCTCAAACTGTTTTTGGCCTTCCCTCCTTATTCTTGTATAGTCGTTTCTTGCCTGTTTGTAATTATTATACGCCCTTTCACTATTGTGTCTTCTGTATCTATTCCACAACAAATCTCTTCTTTCTTTTGATTTTTTGCATTCTGTATTGAACCATTTCTGTATTTTCTTATCTGCTTCTTTGTGCTGTGGGATGTACTTCTGGACTCCTATTTCAAAACATTCACAAAATTTTTTATATACAGCATTTAAATCTTGTCCTCTAAACTCATTTTCCCAATCAACTTCTGAGAAACACTTCTTTAGGTCTTGATAATTTCCCTTTTTATAGTTTAGGCTCTTTTTGTAACTATCATTGCTGTTTACTATGTCATATGCTATCCTGAAATTATAATTTAGTACTGCATGATCGCTTTTGCCGAGTGGAGGGTGATATATTAAACTGTCAATATCATTTTCTTGCCTGGTAAATATTAGATCTAGCACTGAAGGTACATCAAGTCCTCTTTTTCTGGTGGTTTCCCTCACATGTTGCGTTAAGAAAAGCTCTTGTACGAGATCCAGGAGCTTTTGGTCCCAACAGCTTTCTTGGCTATTTATATCTAGAGTATTCCAATTTATATTTGTATTGAAGTCCCCAGTTAGTATTATTCTTTCCGATTTCTCTTCCATTTTATGAAGCAATGATCTTACACTCTGAATTGTACTCTCTGCCAGGTCCTCATATTCGTCTCTTTCCCATGTGTTTGATCTGGGTGGCATGTACAAATTGGCTACAATTACTTTACCTTCAGATGTGTCGATCTCTACTGCAATCAGTTCTACTTGTGATGGTATATCTAGTTTTATTTCCTTGACTTTTAGATTTTTCTTAGTTAATATTATAATTCCTCCTCCTTTTTTTAAATATCTGTCTCTTCTCCATATATTGTATTCCTCTAAGTTTAGTATGTCATTTGATATCCTAGGTATTAATTTTGTTTCAGTTAGGCATATTATATGTGGTTCATTTTCTCTGACATAATCGTTCATCTCTAATAATTTAGATACCATTCCATCCACATCTGAGTACATCAACTTTATCATCTTGTTCATATACTTGTCATGACATGGTTCTACTACATTCCTCCTTTTTCTTCCATCCTGTTTGTGTACCACTTTGGTACCTGCAATCCTATTACTTTGTAAAAAAAATTTCTTCTTCTCCTCTTCTGATCTTCCCTCATTTTTTGTTTTTGCTTCCTCCCTTTTCTCTTTCAGTAATTCCAGTTCCTCTTGTGTTTGGCATCTTTTTATCCATACATTTTTGTACTCCTCTTTTTCTTTAAGATTCTTTGCATTTTTTAGTATCTCTTCCACAGTGTTTACACTCTGGAAAGTCATCTTTAGAGGTCTTGTCTTGCTTTTCTCGTATTTCCCTAACCTTTTATGTTCCTCTATGTCTTTACTACAGATTTCCTCTGATACTTCTTTCAGTAAGCTCATTACATTTGCCATCTCCTTTTTGTCTCTTGTGATCTTGTTTTTAACTTCTTCCTCTTCTATACCAGTGATTACAATTGATTTGTTTATCTCTACTGAATCTCTGACTAACTTTGGATTGTTTTGGATTATTCTTTTCACCTCCTTTTTAATGCTTTTTTCCTCCACCCTTGTTTCTAAGTCTTTCTTTACTTTCACCATTTCAGCATACGTGGTTTCTACATCATTTTTGTAGCTTTGCACTGCTTCATTCACTTGTGTTATCTTCTCCTCAATATCACTGCTCTGGTCAATAAGACTACTAACTTGCCTAATTGTCTCTGTGTCATTTGTGAACTCCTCCATAACACTCTCGTGATTGACTACTGTACTTGCCATTTCACTCATTTTCTTCCTAAGTTTACTCAGTTCCACTGTTAGTTCACTGATGGTTGTGTCTTTCTTATTGGCCTCCCTTCCTAGTTTTTCTATTTCTTCCTTTTGCAAGTGCATCTGCTTCTTTATTTCATCAATTTCATTTTTGAAAGCCATTTCTAGTTTGTTTACACGTTCAACCAGTCTATTGTGGGTCTCTACTTCAAGCAGTTCTTGGTAGAAATCATCATTTTGCTTTTTACCTTTATCCCTTTTCTTTTCCAAATTTGTTTTACTGAAGTATGTATCCATTTTGCAATACTTAAAGTGCAAAGCATGTACTTACAAACTCCGTGTTGTTGTAGTCTAAACAAACCTCTGGGATGACTCAGCGTATTTTTTCGTCTTGGTTCTATTTCCTGTTTGTACAAGTCATGTTTAAACTTATTATTTTTTTCCTTTTAATAATGAACAATCATTTAGTCTAACCTGGTACTGAGCTTGACACATACAAAGATACTATTTAGGTAATGCCACTGGCCGTGATGATTTGGTACGGAGCGCCGGTGTCACACGTCCGCCTAGATTGATTCCCTGTGTGTGTGTGTGTGTGTGTGTGTGTGTGTGTGTGTGTGTGTGTGTGTGTGTGTGTGTGGATGAGTTGTTGTTGTTGTTGCTGTTTGTTCCTGTTTGTCTATTACTGTAAATGGCTCAACCTTGTCACTCTGTCGTGTGTGTGTGTGTGTGTGTTAATGGACTGGATGAGTTAAAGCGAGAGGGAGGAGTGGACAAAACCAATCTGCTGTCGAGTGTATGTGTTGAGGTTTGAAAACAGTGAGAGTGTAAAGTGTAAATCAAATCTTTCCAATGGTATCCACACTCTCTTTACACATACACACAAACATCTATACATGTTTGTATCATTGGATGTATGTATCTATTTATCTATTCATTTACCTATTTATTTGGATATCCTGGGTCTCCGTCGTGAAAAACTCGTCTTTCTTTATTTGAAAGAAAAAAAAAAAAGTTGCAATTCGCAGCCAAAGAGTTAACAGACTGAAAATGATTTCCTCACACCTGCCCTTGACCTCGATTGACACCTTAGGAATATCATTGACCTGTGACCTCCTTGTCCTTGTATTGCAGATTGTTGTGTTTGTGTGCTAGCAGCTGCCTCTGAGGACATAAAGTATATCGTTTAGGAAAAGGTACTGGGGAGTTTCCTTAACCGACAATAATACTGCCCAGGTGTTCCTCAGGTGTGTCACCCTAATTAACCAGATTCACCAATCCCCAACACCAATTCCTGTTGCGCCAAATAACTCATATCCAGACAATGCCAACATATATTTCCCTTGTGTCAACAGGCTTAGGCAAGTACGCCAGATATCTTCACTTAAAACACAAAATATTTCCATAGAAGTACTGGATAATATCACTGTGTTTCGAAAGATTTTAAGCAAAAAAATTATTTACACCAAGTCAAAAATTCACTTTAAGGCCTACACATTAAAAAATATATGTTTCCATGGGCGAAATAAATACCATCATTGTGTTAACGAAAATTTTAAGGACGAATATTATCTACATCGTCAAAATTTCGCTTCATAATGATCAATTATTATATGAAATTCGATAATGAAAAAAAAATGAAGAAAAGAAAGCCAACTGAAATACAAGCTCAAAAGTTTCACAAAAAGTAAACAAAAAAAAAAATCACAAGACATGATACTAATAAAAAAAAAAGAGGTTATTGACAGAGAGAGAAAAGAAAAGAGGTTAAGGAAGATTACTCCAGATTCTTCCTAGTTTTCCTTAACTTGACAAATATTTCTCTAAAGATAATATTCATTCATATCATACAAACGGATATTAACCACCATTCAGGAAGTGTTATTGTTTTGTTGCTGAATGTCTACACAGGGGCAAAGACAGGAAAAATATAAATAACCATGTTCTTCATAATCCAGCAGATACATGAGTTAATAGGATACTTGTAAAAACAAAATATGTGCAAACAAATATTTATACTGATGCGACTCATACTGCTACATCTCACACTGCCACACCACACACTGCCACACCACACACTACCACACCACACACTGCCATACCACACACTGCCACACCACACACACTGCCACACAACACACTGCCACACCTCACACTGCCACACCACACACTGCCACACTTCACACAGCCACACCTCACACTGCAGCACCACACACTGCCATCACCTCACACTGCTATACCTCACACTGCCACACCCCACACTGCCACACCACACACTGCCACACCTCACACTGCCACACACCACACTGCCACACTTCACATAGCCACACCTCACACTGCAGCACCTCATACTGCCACACCCCACACTGCCACACCACACACTGCCACACCACACACACCCTGTCACACCACACACTGCCACACACCACACACACACACACACACACACACACACACACACACACACACACACACACACACACTGCCACACCTCATCTTACCACACCGCACACTGCCACACCTCACTGTTACAGTGCTACCTCTCACACTGCCACACCTCACATTGCCATCAACTCACACTGCCACACCTCACACTGCCACACCCCACACTGCCATCACCTCACACTGCCACACCTCACACTGCCATCACCTCACACTGCCACATCTCACACTGCCATATCTCACACTGCTACTCCACACACTGCCACACCTCACACTGCCACACCTCACACTGCCACACCACACACTGCCACACCACACACTGCCCTACCTCACACTGCCACACCCCACACTGCCATCACCTCACACTGCCACACCTCACACTGCTACATCTCACACTGCTACACCACACACTGCCACACCTCACACTACCACACCACACGCTGCCACACCACACACTGCCACACCTCACATTACCACACCACACGCTGCCACACCTCACACTGCCATACCTCACACTGCCACACCTCACACTGCCACACCTCACACTACCACACCACACACTGTCACACCTCACACTGCCATCACCTCACACTGCCACACCTTACACTGCCATACCTCACATTGCCATCACCTCACACTGCCACACCTCACACTGCCACACCTCACGCTGCCACACCTCACGCTGCCACACCTCACACTGCTATCATCTCACACTGCTACATCTCACACTGCTACACCACACACTGCCACACCTCACCTCACACTACCACACCACACTCTGCCACACAACACACTGCCACACCTCACATTACCACACCACACGCTGCCACACCTCACACTGCCACACTTCACACTGCTACACCTTACACCACCACACCTCACACTGCCACACGTCACAATGCCATTACTTCACACACTGCTACACCTCACACTGCCATACCACACACTCCCACACCTCACACTGTCACGCCACACTCAGCCACACCACACACTGCCACACCGCACACTTCTTTTAATCTGTACTTGTGTCTAGAACTCTCTCTCTCTCTCTCTCTCTCTCACACACACACACACACACACACACACACACACACACACACACAGTTTCCTAATGAAGATGAACCACATTCACTAATTACGCGACCAGGTGTGTGTGGCATGTCCCTCTGTACCTTGCCTGGACAATTATACCTTAATAAGTCGGCAGGGAAGAATAGATAAAAAGATAAATAGACAGAGATAGATATATGGATAGCTGATACACAGACAGTTTGACTGATACACAGCTTATTAATCGCTAAAGGTAGATAAAAATTGAACCAGACCATAGAGATGCGTGGAAAATTACACGCAGGCACTAAGAAAGTATAAATGTATAAAACTTAAACACATATTCATCACAACACAACACACATCACTCCAGCGCAACACACACACACACACACACACACACACACACACACACACACACACACACATAGCCAACGAGGACCCAGTGACAGAGACTCTACCACCGACACACTACTACACCCGCTAATTACTTGAGACCCAGTGTGTGTGTGAGTGTGTGTGTGTGTGTGTGTGTGTGTGTGTGTGTGTGTGTGTGTGTGTGTTCATCCCTCACCTGGTCAATTTTACCTCGATCCCATTAACTCACCTGCGGCTCTCATTTGTGGTCTTGCACTGACGTGATTAGTTCCCCATTATTTTTTGGTCATTTTCTTGTTAATAGAGTGAGAGGAGGAGTAGGGATGGAGAGATAGGGGGATAGAGTACAGGTACGTTGGGAAGCAGTAGTGGAGAGAAGAGGGAAAGGATAATAAAGGAAGGAGAATGGGGTTGGTTACGTTACAGCAAGGGATTGAGGGAAGGGAAAAGGAATAACGATAGGACATAAGAAGCAAAGAAGAGAAGGGAACATGTAGGAAGGATGGGGATGGAAGGAGAGAACGGGAGAAAACGGTGAGACAGAAAATTAAAATAGAAAGAGGGAACATGCAGAAACGAAGGCGTTGGAAGAACAGAAGTGGAACTACAGGATAGAAGAAAAATAAGAGAGATGGAGGGAACATGGCTGAAAGAAAGATTTTGAAAGGAGGAAGTGGGGGACAGGTTTTGAAAGGAGAAAGTAACTTACAGAAGTACATACATAGTAGGAAGTACAGAAAACACTAGGCATTATGTATTAAAGGAAAATTATTTTTTGTTTAAAAATTGGCACTTAAAATTTACCTACCGTGTGGAAGGGAAAGAACAACAAAGAAACAGGAAGAAAGTACCACACTGATAATGAAAAAATAGAAAGGAATTATTGGTCGAAAAAATATGGAGGAGGAGGAGGAGGATTACATAGGATTACATTGGAAAGCAAACAGCAACAGACCTTATGGTCCTTTCGAGGCTGCTTGTTACAAAGAAAACTATGACTATAAGATCTAGCTCTACATGCTGAAGGATAAGGATAGTAAAGCAAGAAGGATCCCCCCACCCACAAACCCTCCAGGAAAAAATGAGAAAAACCACCATGCAGCATAGAAAAACTGACATGGAAATTTCATAGGAAATACTGGAAAGGAAAAGTCACATTCTACAATACTTTGTCTATAAGCTACCCGATTGAGTAACCTGAAAGAGAAAGTAATCAAATAAACTAATAGTTACGGCATGACATTATAAACCGGTACATTGAGTTAATGGGAAGTCTGAGGACATAACGTGGAAACTACACACTGCACAGTGTGGATGTTTAGGGGTGGTGCTGCAACCTTGCCTGGCGCTTTTAAGGTAGGCAGCAGTCAATCAGGCCCTAGCTCCGTTCACTCCACTGAGACAAGGAACTCTTCCATGTGGGACAAGTACACAAGTTTCATCCTGAAGCAGCGACCCCTGGTACATTTAAAAAATTTCCGATGGTGGTCACCTGACTAATAGGGATCCTCAGTAATCCACAGCCCATCACAGGTCGAAAGTAAGAGTAGTGACCGTTAACTCAGGGTTATCTGTGCAGATCCTAATCTATGCTTATATTACTTTCTTTGCGTTGGGGAGATTGAAAAATATATAAGACTGGTGTCTTAGACAAAAGGGGACTGCACGGTGCACAGTGTGGATGTACAGTGCACAGAGTGGATGTTTAGGGGTGGTGGGGCAGCCTTGCCTGGCGCTTTTTAGGTAGGCAGCAGTCAATCAGGCCCTAGCTCCGTTCACTCCACTGAGACAAGGAACTCTCCCATGTGGGACAAGTACACAAGATTCATCCTGAAAAAATGACCCCTGGTACATTAAAAAAATCCCGATGGTAGTCACTTGAATAACAGGGACCCTCAGTGATCCACAGCCCATCACAGGTCGAAAGTAAGAGTAGTGACCGTTAACTCAGGGCTATCTGTGCAGATCCCAATCTGTGCTTACTGTATGTTACCTCATTTGCATTGAATATATCGAAAAATGTATAATGACGTGACGTGACGTTATGTTAAGTTTACGGGGTGTCCTGTAGACACTAAGGGAGGAGGAGGAGGAGCAGGAGGAAGAGAGGAGGGTTATGAAAAGGGAGGAAGGGAGGAAGGAGGAATGTTGGAGAGCAAGATTATTACAGAGAATTCAACGGGAAAGGTTCCGTACTTTACACACACACACGCACACACACAAATATACAGAGAGAGAGAGAGAGAGAGAGAGAGAGAGAGAGAGAGAGAGGGTAATCCCTGATGTCGGGGGGCGGCGACCCCTGGGGGATGGAGGACGATTTGGGGGACGGGATGAGAGAAGGTTTGTTAACAGGGACAGTCGGCTTGTTTGACGTGTGTGTGCCTGTGTGTGTGTGTGTGTGTGTGTGTGTGTGTGTGAGAGAGAGAGAGAGAGAGAGAGAGAGAGAGAGAGAGAGAGAGATGGGAAGATGGATAGATAGATAGACACTGATTGATGCAGAGAGACAAACAGAAAGACAGACAGGTGGACAGACAGGTAGGGATGGATACAGATAGATGGAAAAATAGATAGACAAACAGACAGACATATAAGTTAACAGACATAAATGAACATAAGACAGACAGATAGAGACTGACAGACAAACAGACAGCCACACAGATAGACATGGGGCAGAAGGGGGTGATTTGCCGGATGGTGATAAAAGCATTGTTAAGCGGGACAACTGGCTCGTTAGGCGTGAATCTGGCCAATCTGGGGCAAGGAAACGAGGATGCTTACCTGGCTGGACATCGTTAGCCACCTGAGAGTGACAATTCATCTTATTTTTTTTTTTTTAAGTAAGATTAAGAGAGGAAGGAAAAACGCTAAAAACATACTTTTTTTTTTTTTTTTTTTTTTTTACACTCACTTGATATAGTGCTGCCTACTTTTTCCTTAACCTTTATCATTCTTTTTCTGTGTCTGCCCTCCTCTCTTCCTATTTCTCCCTCCATCGCCTTCGTTTTATATTACTCTTCTTTCCTTTTCAGGTAGCTTTGCATTGGGTGACAAGCCTAATGGTCACCTGTAAGCCAGGAAATAATTTACAACCCTGGGTGGTAACCATACAACCAACCAATACGTGTTCCCTACGTGCCAACAAGTGGTTTGGCGTGTGTTAGTGCCCCTCCCCGTAAAACAACTAACGCAGAGACAAACGGACGGCCACCCCTTACAGGATTATGGAGTGTGGCGATATATAGATAGATAGATAAATAGATGAACGGAAGAAAAACAAATTAAATGTTTAAAAAGTGCTATATTTTTCACTATTTTGATACGGAGTGCCAATCCATTCTATTTTTTTTTTTTTTTTTTTTACGGAATATGAAATGAGAAAGAAAAACAAATATAAAAGATGCTATATTTCTCATTTCTATACCTGGATGTCTAATTTCTGTCTATATTTTTGCCAACTTCAGGTGAGTTTTTAGCCCACTAGGGGTGAGTATACAAGCACTTCTTCGTGACTAGCATTCCGTAGCCTTTACCTTTACTTGGCCATGATTTTCGTCCTAATTAAGGTTTCTCATGTAACCAGTGGAAGAAAAATTACCGTGATATGTATTTGTCTCCTTTCCAAGCACTTCTTCGTGACTAGCATGCTACTACAACTACAACTACTACTACTACTACTACTATTACTACTACTACTACCACCGTCACCACTACCATTATCACCACCATCACCATCACCACCATCATCGTCACTACTACACTACTGCTACTACCACTACCACAATATTGTACTACTACTACTACCACCACCACCACATCCACCACAACACGTCCATTACTGCTACTCCTGCTACCACGACTACCACCATATCCACCACCAAATTCATCCACCGCTACTACTACCACTACTACTTCTACTACTATAAAATACTAGGCTTTTATAATGTACTCTATAATTATTTGACAGGCGTTTCGAAGATTGTATGGAATAACTTTATAACGTGGAAATACCATCGTCCTTTGAATATTTTTAACCTGTGAAAACTGAATTTGTTATTTGGGTGGTGGCATTAGAGAGAGAGAGAGAGAGAGAGAGAGAGAGTGGCTTTCAATCACCGTCATTAATTCTCCCGATGTGCAAATGACAGTGGACAAAATCATCGATATATTATATGCAAATTATTATGAGCTTCTGTGTCCACCGCGAGGTGAAGAAATAGTCAGTTAAGGAATTTTTCTTTCTTTATCTGTTTATCTGTTCATCTGTCTATCTGTCTTCCTATCTACCTATCCATCTGTCTCGATCTAGTCATCTACCTCTCTATTTGTCCGTTTCTAATTATTTATCAGTCTATGTCTGTATGCATATATGTATTCGTATGTATGTATGTATCTGCCTGCTACTCTCTCTCTCTCTCTCTCTCTCTCTCTCTCTCTCTCTCTCTCTCGTCTCATTCATTAATATGCACACACACACACACACACACACACACACACACACACACACACACGACAGTTTCCTTATCAAGATCAACCACAATCACTAATTATGTGACCAGGTGTGCGTGGCATGTCCCTCAGTACCTTACCTGGACAATTATACCTTAATTAGTCTGCAGGGAAGAACAGATAGGCAGATGGATAGACAGATAGATAGACAGATAGATAGTTGATAGAAAGACAGATAGATAGATGGACAACTTAAGAAAGATGGATGGACAGCTTACTGATAGAAAAAGACAGATAACAATCGGACCAGACTGCAGAGATGTGTGGAAGATTACACTCAGACTCTAATAAAGTATATATGTATAAAACTCAAACACATATTCATCACAACACAACACACACAAGTCCAGCACAACACACACACACACACACACACACACACACGGTGACCCGGTGAATTACACACACACAGCCAACGAGGAAATACTGTATTGACAGTGGCTCTACCACTGACGCATAACTACACCTGCTAATTACGTGAGACCCTGCGTGTGTGTGTGTGTGTGTGTGTGTGTGTGTGTGTGTGTGTCAGTCCCTCACCTGGTCAATTTTACCTCAATCCCATTAACTCACCTGCGGCTCTCATTTGTGGTCTGGAACTGACGTGATTAGGTCCCCATTAATTTGTGGTCATTTTCTTTTTAGTAGACTGAGAGGAGGAGTAGGGATGGAGAGAGGGGGTATAGAGTAAGTAGCGTAGAAGTATTGGAGAGAGGAGAGAAAGGGGAATAGAGGAAGGTGAATGGGGCTGGTTACGTTATAGCAAGGGTTTGAGAGAAGGGAAAAGGAAAAACGATAGGACAGAAAAAGCATAGAAGAGAAGAGAACATGTAGAAAGGATGGGGATGGAAGGAGAGAAAGGGAGAGAACGACAGAATATATGAGAAATAGGAGAGAAGGAGGGAACATGATTGAAAGAAAAATTTTGAACGGAGGATGTGGGGGATAGGCGTGGAGTTAGAAAGAGCTCTAGGACGGTAGTAGCTGAAGTACAGTTGCCTCAAAAAGTCCCTTTACCCCCTAAAAAGAGCTCACGTCATATGTGGCAGAGTTACATTAATAAGGTAAATCTTCAGCAACGAATGAACACTGCAATCTGCAGACGTGGCCGGTGGGTGTGTATGCCAGAAATCATAATAGTAAATAAATAGGGAAGTAGGTAACACATCACCACGGACAACATTACTGAGAGTGTTTATGTATTAATACGAAATACCAATAAGAATATAAATGGAGGAAAAACAAAAAAAGAAATATCATGAAGGTTGTCGCATGTATAGTCATCATGCATCAGCCACCCTCACCACAGCGTATATGTAATCTGGGGCGTTAGGGTAATCTGGGGTGTGTTAGGGCTATCTCATGGAGCTTGCTGTGGGACAGTTCGAAACACTTTATGAATCATAAATCATATGAATACGTATCTAACCGTGTGAACTAGAACGTGATTTGGTAACAATGTTTGCCCGTCGGGCAATGCCCGCTCGTGGGGACGGGACCTAACACTACTGTACTGTCGCGTGCTTTCCGACGTCTCATGAGTATTTACCATTTGTCATACTGGAAATTTCAGACAGTGATTCGAGCTGCATACATTACTCTGAAACGATACCTCTCTAGAAGTCTTGTGTTGAATAAATAAATATAGTCCTATTTATATAATGTTATTTATTCCCCTTCCATGTTATATTGCTTTGGTTTATATATTATTACTATATGCCTATGATCACAGGTTTCCATATGTTTTAAGGTTTTTAATGTTTTTTGAACTGCCCCATAGCATGATCCATGAGATGCACTCAACACCTCGGATTCCACAGTAAGGTGTGGTGTGAGTGGCTGATGTATGATGACTATACCTGCGACAACCTTCATGATATTTTTTTTGTTATGCCATTGGTTGTAATTATATTCCTGTTGGTATGTCGTATCGAAATATAAGTTTTCTTTTAGAATATGCATAGTAATGTTACTGTTCTCTCTGGTGATGTGTTAATTGCTCCCATATTATTAGGTATTATGATGCCTGGCATATACACCGATCACTGACGTCAGTGGTTCTAGCGTTCATTCAAAAATACGCCTTACGCTACTACTGCGACGTTGCCAGCAATTACTGCTGCGATGGTGCCACATCATAACGGGGAGGTGCAACATGGGTAAAGGAACTTAATGAGGCAACTGTACATACCTAGTGGGAAGTACAGGCAACACTAGGCATTTTGTACTAAAGGTAAGTTATCTTCAGTGTTTAAAAACTGTCACTTAAAATTTACCGTGTGCATGGGAAAGAAAGACAAAGAAACAGGAAAAAAGTACCACATTGATGAGAAAAACAGAGGGGAATTATTGGTCGAAAAACAACGAGAAGGAGGAGGGAAGGGTTATGAAAAGGAAGGAAGGGAGGAAGATGGAATGTTGGAGAGCAAGATTATTACAGAAAAATCAACAGGGACGTTTCCGTAATTCACACACACACACACACACACACACACACACACACCATCCATATACATAGGCTGCTTCCCCCAAGGAAAGGGAGGTAGCCGAGACAGGACGACACACTCCCCATTTACTCATCCATTCAAACACATTCATTCGCATCTTAGCCCCAAAGGGGAGAACGGACAGAGCCTCACCGCACCACACCGCACAAGGGTCAACTGCGCAATGCAATCAGTGACATCCGCAGTAGGGCCCGACAGCAAAGCTGGTTTACCCCTGCCACATCATAATAGACCCATCCCCTTACCCGCACCTGATCTGACTGGCTGAACAGACCAAATGCGGGAGAATATCCCCTCAGGGGTGGGTCATCACTTATTCATTCACAATTTCTCTCCATTTATCTCTGTCACGCACAGCCACTCTTCCTTGCTCAACAGACATCCCTCTTGCATCCAGCACTCTCTTCACACTGTCCATCCATCCGATTCGTGGTCTTCCTCTCAGCCTTACACCTCTCACATCAGATTTAGTTATCTTTTTCACCAATCGCTCATTATCCATTCTCTCCATATGCCCAAACCATCGCAACACCCTCTGCTCAACCCTACCAGCCATCTGAACAACTCTAGTTCTCCTTTGTGCTTCATCATTTCGCACTCGATCCATACACGTCACTCCACACATACTCCTCAGACACCTCATCTCCATTACATTCAATTTTTTCCTCTCTGCTACACCCATATTCCATGTTTCAGCCCCATATAACGCAGTCGGTACCACAACACCCTCATACAGCCTTCTCTTTACATTCATTCTAAGCGAACGACATCTAAACACTTTTTTCATTCCTCCCAGCGGCTTTCCTACTTCATTTATTCTAAATTTCACTTCTGCATCTATTCTTCCATCCACAGCAACATGTGACCCTAGATATTTAAAACACTCTACCTCCTCAAGCAACTCGCCATTCAAAACTATATTCATCCCCTTACCATCTACCAATCTTGTACACTTCATCACTTTACTCTTATTCTCATTTACTTTCAAATTCCTCCTTTCACACACCCTTCCAAACTCCTCTACCAACTGTCTCAATCTCTCCTCTGAATCAGTCACCAGTGCAGTATCATCTGCAAACAGCAGCTGCTTCAGATTCCACTCTCCACCATCAACATTCACCAGACTCAGACCTCCACCTAAAACTCTTGCATTCACCTCCCTTACAACACCATCCATGTAAATATTAAACAACCAAGGCGACATCACACATCCCTGTCGCGGCCCCATTCTCACGGGAAACCAATCACTTACAGCATTTCCCACTCTTACACACGCTCTACTATTTGCATAAAAACTTTTCACCCCTTTTAGTAACCTACCATCAAGTCCATACAATCTTAAAACAGTCCACAAAGCCTCTCTATCATTTCTATCATACGCTTTCTCTAAATCCATGAATGCCCAAAAGACATCCTTGCCTTTCGCTAAATACTTTTCACACACTTGTCTCACGGCAGACACCTGATCCACGCATCCCCTCCCTCTCCTAAAGCCACACTGCTCATCACCAATCACTCCCTCTGTACCCTCTCTAACTCTCATAATTAACACTCTACCATAAACCTTACCTACAACACTCAACAGACTTATACCCCTAAAGCTAGTACATTCATACTTATCACCCTTGCCTTTATACAACGAGACCACAGAAACACTTGCCCAGTTAATTGTTACCACACATTTCACAAAGCACACACTCAACAATCTTATATAACCAGTCAACAATAGTCACTCCACCACCCTTCAGGCATTCCACAGCACACCCATCCATACCTGCGGCTCTCCCTGTTTTCATCTCCTTTATTGCCTTCTCCACTTCCTCCTTCGTGATCAAAGAATCATTCAACTCTCCCAACACATTTATTCCTTGCACCCTTCCAACCGCCACAATCTCAGCCACCCTTTCCTCCTCTACATTTAACAATCTTTCAAAACACTCTGCCCATCTCTTCCTTACTGCATTGATCTCAATTAACATCCTTCCAGCCTCTGCTTTTATTGGTTCTTCCTTCCCAGACTCTCCCTTTCGCACCCTTTTCACCTCCTTCCAAAACATTTTCTTATTCTGTTGAAAATTCTCTGTCAGCCGCCTACCCCGCCTCTCATCTGCTGCCACTTTAGCATCACGCACAGCCCTTCTCGCCCTATTCCTCTCTTCCTTATACCTTTCATATGACATCTCATCCTTCCTCTGCAGCCACACTTCATATGCATGTCTCTTCTCAGCCACAGCCATACTTACTTCCTCGCACCACCATTCACTTCCTTTTCTTACACCACCACCCACACGTCTCACACCACACACCTCTTCTGCATGCCCCACCACAGCACTCTTAAACAACTGCCATTCCTCCTCCACACTACCATTTTCTTGATCTTTCACTGCGTTCCACTCATCTTTCAATTTCTCTTGATACTCTATCTTTTTCTCTCTTTTATCCAACTCACTCACTTTCAAAACCTCCCTGCCACACCTAACCCTCCTAGCTCTCACCTATCTCTTACCTACTCTTAACTTTCCCTCCACCGGGTAGTGGTCAGACATATCTCCACCCTTCCCTCTCAGAACTCTCACATCCAACAATCTTCCTATTACATTCCTAGACACAACCACATAGTCCATCAAAGCTCTATCAACAACCCTTCCACCCTCCTGTCTCACCCATGTATACTTATAAATATCTTTCTTCTCAAACAGCGCATTTCCAATCACCATCTCTCGCTCAACACACATCGCTATCATTCGTTCCCCATTTTCATTTCTTCCAGGCACACCATGCATACCAACTACACCTTCAACTGCTACATTTCCCACTCTAGCATTCAGATCACCCATCATTACCACATTCACATTCGCTCCAAAACTCTGCAGACACTCATCAACATCATTCCAGAAAGACTCCCTCTCTTCTTCATCCCTTTCACTACCAGGATCATATGAACTCACAAACACCCACAACTCACGTTCAAATTTCGCTTTCACCCACATCAGTCTCGATGACACCTCCTTCCATTCAATCACACACTGCTGTACTTCCGGACTCACTAACAAGGCCACACCTTCTCTTGCCCTTCCTCTATCAACACCTGACAATCTTCCATTCACACTTCCAAACATAGACTCACCCTTCCCTTTCATCTTCGTTTCACTCAAAGCTAACACATCCAACTTACTTCTCACAAACATTCTCCCAATCTCCTCCCTTTTAGCCTCAATCGTACTACATCCACGCACATTCATAGACCCAATCTTCACACACACACACACACACACACACACACACACACACAGAGGATTCCCTGATATCGGGAGGCGGCGACTCCTGGGGGAAGGAGGCCGATTTGGGGGACGGGATGAGAGAAGCATTATTAACAGGGACAGTCGGCTTGTTTGGTGTGTGTGTGTGTGTGTGTGTGTGTGTGTGTGTGAGAGAGAGAGAGAGAGAGAGAGAGAGAGAGAGAGATGTATAGGCAGACAGATAGACAAATAGACATTGATTGATGCAGACAGACAGCCACACAGACAGATAGATAGGTAGACAGGTACATAGATAGACAGATGGACAGACAGACAAACAGACAGAGTAGACTGTAGCACCAGTCGAGCAGGGCAGTACTCCCAAGCGAAGCAGGAGAAAACGGCCCCAGTTGAAAACGGCCCTCACTAAAACGGCCCCACTCAAACAAAAACGGCCCCACTCTATGACCAAAACGACCCCACCCTGTGACCAAAACGGTCCCACGCTATGACCTAAATTTACAACTCTTCTACAGCAGATTTTCGTATATATGCCCCCTCATTGACAAGTTCAGACCACAGGCCTTATTTGATCTCACTGATATGATCTGCTATTATTAGGTTAGGTTAGGTTAGGTTAGGTTAGGTTAGGTTAGGTTAGGTTAGGTTAGGTTTTGGTTTAAATGGCAACACTGCAGTATGTACAAAGTACGAATACATGGAGAGGTCATAGGGTGGGGCCGCTTTGGTTTATGTGGGGCCGTTTTGGTGAAGGCCGCTTTCAACGAAGGCCTTTATCTCTCAAAACCCTCCCAAAGTGGATGGAAAGCTGATGACAGAGAGAGCTGGAGCTCCCGTTTCATCAGCCCTCGGGACTAGTTCCTGACCATCCTCCTTTGTTGAACTTTTTCGGTGTCTCAATAACACAGAGAGTAAATCAGCATGCTCTCCAATACAAGTTTCTCTAACTATCAACACCAAACTACATGCACAGTACACACCACACTTCCTTTTCAAAATTAAAAAGTAAAATGGCACAATCAAATCTGGCCTCGGAGTCCCCATGGGGGGGGGGAACATAAATTCCCCCACAATCCGCCCCTCTCCCTGTGACGACTCAGAGAGATGCCTGAAACCACTGTCTGACTCACTTCTTCATTTCTGCAACATTCGCTGCCTTTCCTCCAACTTTCTCTCTGTCGAACATCACCTCTCCTCCTCTAAACATCACCCTCGCTTCCTGTCAGAGACTCAGATGTCTGAGGCAACTGACAGCAAACCTCTTTCTGTTTCCTCCTACTTTCTCTATTCTCATTTCAAAGCCAAAGGTGGCTGTTCTGTATATGTACGCAACGATTTATCTTGCTCCCGTGTTCCAGAACTTGATTCTTCTGAATTCTCTTCTCTCTCGCTTCGGCTTTCTTGTCATTCTCTGACTAAATATATCTGTGCTGTTTACTTATCTCCTAATTCTACTGACTATGAAAAATTCTTTGACTATCTTAGTTCTACGATGGAACACATTTTATTCATTTCTCCTATCTCTGAAATCTTCATTCTAGGAGATTTCAATGTTCTCCACCACCTCTGGCTCTCCTCTCCTTTCACTGATCCATCTGGTGAACAAGCCTACATTTTTCTGTCCTTAATGACCTAGAGCAGCTTGTACAGCACCCTACCCGTATCCTTAACCGCCTTTGAGAGAGCTCCAACATACTTGACCTCTTCCTTACAACTAATCCTCCTACTTATCCTCCTACTTACACTGTTAATCTTTCCTCTCCGTTGAGCTCTTCCGATCACGACCTAATTACCTTGACCTGTCCTATTGCTCTGGTATGGCCTGTGGACTCTCCAAAGAAACGTCGACTGTGGCACTTTGGAGCTGCAGATTGGGAGGCCCTCAGGCAGTACTTTTTTTATTTTCCATGGAATGATTATTGCTTCCATGGCCGTGAGCGATCTGAGTGTACATTGCGCAATACGGAGGTTATTCTCTCGGGCATGGAAGCATACATTCTCTTCTCATATCCTTTGACTAATGCAAGAAAGACTTGGTTTAATCGCACTTGTTATAATGCTGTCTGGAACAAGGAGAGGGCCTATAAAAGGTACCAGAACTAATTTCCCCCTGAATCACATCTTGCTTATGTTTCTGCCCGGAATCGTCCTAAGTCTGTTCTTCGCTCTGCTAAAAATGATTTAATCCGTACAAATACTCTCAACTCTCCAACTCGAATTCTTCCCGCTCCTTCTGGCACCTCGCCAAAAACCTATCTAACAACTTTATCTAATACTAACAAGGCATATGGGCCTGATGGAGTCCCTCCTGTTGTCCTTAAGAACTGTGCTTCAGTGCTTACACCCTGCCAAGGTAAACTCTTTCGCCTTTGTCTGTCAACTTGTACCTTTCCTTCTTGCTTGAAGTTTGCTCTCATTCAGCCAGTCCCAAGGAAGGGTGACCATTCCCAACCCTCTAACTATCTTCCAATTCCTTTACCATCCTGTGTCTCAAAAGTTTTTGGGTCAATTCTTAACAGAAAATTTTTAAAACATCTTTCCTATCACAATCTTCTTTCTGATCGTCAGTATGGGTTCCGTCAGGGACACTCCATTGGCGACCTTCTCACCTACCTTTCAGATTCCTGGTCAGCCTCCTTTTGGGACTTTGGCAAAAGCTTTGCCATTGCGCTTGACATCTCAAAGGCTTTCGATCGAGTCCGGCATAAATCTTTAATTTCCAAACTGCCCTCTTACGGTTTCGATCCTTCTATCTTTGCCTTCATCTATGGCTTCCTTTCTGGTCGTTCTATAGCCGCTGTTGTAGACGGCCATCTTTCTTCTAGATCTATCAACAGTGGTGTTCCTCAGGGCTCTGTCCTATCACCAACTCTCTTCCCTTTGTTCATCAATGACCTTCTAAAGTGTACATCTAACTCTATCCATTCGTACGCTGATGATTCCACCCTTCACCTTTCCATTTGGTTCCCGCAACATCCATCTCAGTAGTTACTTCAACAAACAAGGGCTGGGGCTATGGCAAACCTAATGTCTGACTTGGCTCGTATCTCTGACTGGGGTAAAAATAATCTGGTTGTTTTTAATGCATCAAACACTCAGTTTTTACATCTATAAACCCTACAAAATCTTCCACAGGAGTACCGGCTAATGTTTAATAATATACAGCTCAATCCTGCATTATTCTTGAACATGCTTGGGGTTTCATTCACTCGGGACGTATTTTGGAAAGATCATATTGCATCTCTTGAAAAATCTGTTTCCAAGAGATTAGGTGTGATAAGCCGACTCCGTACCTTCTTTATCCCTGCACAGTTGTTGACTTTATATACTGGTTTTATTCACCCCTGTTTAGAGTACAACTCTCATGTGTGGGGAGTCTCCCCACATCCGGCTCTTCTCAACAGAGTGGAGTCAAAGGCTTTTCGTCTCATCAACTCTCCTTCTCTTACTAGCTCCCTTCAACCTCTGTCTCTTCTCGGCACTGTTGCATCTTTATCTCTTTTCTATCGCTACTTCAATTGTCGCTGCTCTTCTGAACTGTCTGCTTGAATCTCTCCACCTCTACGACGGGTGCGTAGGCACCCGTCTAGCAACAAACTTTCATCCCTTTTCTGTCCAACTCTCTAATACAAGAGTTAACCGTTACTCCCAGTCCTTCATTTATGCAACAGGTCAGCTCTGGAACTGTCTCCCTCTGTCTGTATTTCCTACTTCCTATGATCTCCAGTCTTTCAAACGCAGTGCGTCCAGGCATCTCGAAATGATCGGATCTTGAATTTTGCACTCTTTTGTATTGTTTTTGTTTTTGTTTTTCTTGGAAGGAACGGTTTCGGGCCCCTGGACTTTGGTTCCTTCTTTCTTGCATAAAAAAAATAAGTTAACAGACATAAAATAAACATAAAGCCAGACAGATAGAGAGACAAACAGACAGCCACACAGATAGGCTTGGGAGCAGAAGGGGGAGATTTGCCGGATGGTGATAAAAGCATTGTTAAGCGGGACAACTGGCTCGTTAGGCGTGATTGTGGGCAATTCGGGGCAAGAAAACGAAGATGGTTACCTGGCTGGACATCGTTAGCGACCTGAAAGTGGCAATTCATTCATTTTTTTCTTTTTACAGAAGATGAAGAGAGGAAGGAAAAAACACTCAAAAAAATTCTTTTTTTTTTTTTTTTTTTTTTTTTTACAGAAGACCATCATCCACTCACCTAATAT
>NC_137057.1:37426018-37443518 GCF_032717465.1 Coenobita brevimanus
GAATGGTAACTCAAGCCTTTTTATGCATGACTGACTTCTGCAGGAATATAATAGTCACGAAGAAGTGCAAAATACACCCCTTTCCTTCATGATTTATACTCACAATCCTTTGCGCATGATCTCCACATTTCTGCATGACTCTCCCCTTCATTAATATGATTGTATTCTGTCACTGTAAGATCTATAACACCTCTTCCTAAGCGATTTTTTCTGCCACCTTTCTGTTTCGTAAAACCTCTTCCAAAGTGATATATTTTGCCACCTTTCTGCATGACTCACTTTTCATGCCTTTGTTCACGACTGATTCCCCACTGAAAAACAGACTCGTATCCTGTCATTATAAGTGTCGCAACACCCCCTTCCTATGCGATTCATTTGGTCAGTTACAGCTTGACATCCTCTTATATGTTCTTTTTATCGTGTTGGCAAAGTTTCCATCAACCGATATATGAAGGTCTACAGCTGTGTAAAATATCGCGTTCCTGTCTTTGTGCTTATTTATTTATTTATTTATTATTTTTTTTGGGGGGGCCGAGACCCCCTTAGGCAACCACCCTCCTTCCCCGTGGGGTGTGATCCTCGGGGGTCTCATCCTTTCTACAACTGACTCTAGTGAAGGTCTACCCCTGAGCAAAATTTCGTTTCCCTAACTCGCACCCCATAAAACTTCGACATCATCCTTCAAGAAAGGAGTGATTTAATGAAGGAGTCGATAAGTAAGTAAGTTAGTGATTGAGTGAGTGAACGTGTGACTGAGTGAGTTAGCAAGTGAGTGAGTGACACAGTTAGGGACAAGCACTGTCTTTAGCCGCTCCTGTGAACGTGGAAAAAAGAAAAAACGACGTCCTAGTATTATGAGTCCATATTATATTTACAAATCATAATAGATAGATAGATAAATAGACAGATAGACAGCTCTATGCGAGCCTGGGAAAGGGAAATGATCTTGCAAGTTAACTGAGGAAATGCTGATGACAGATTAGGAAGTAGCAATGTCAGGAGATGATGCAGGTAGTGTGTCAGCGAGATAGCAGGGAAACAAAGCCTAGTGACATACACACATACTCACACACAGGTTTCTGGAACTTTCCAACCACAGTGTAACACACGTGACACGACCCTTGTTTCTCCAGAATTTAGGAAAGAGAGCTCGGAAGGAGGCTAGCGATTGAACCGACAGGTAGTGGAGAGAGTGAACAAGAGAAGAGGGGCTCAACTAGACTTACTTATTATATTGTCTCTGTAAGACATACCCTGCTCAACTTAGATTTCTCTGAAGATAATAAATGAAGATCAACTCCTTGTATTCATCTTTAATTCCTACTACAAGAAATCGAGAGTGAGAACTAAACCACAAAACTTCTCTACAAGTAACTGCAAAGTCCTTTTTGTGACATTTGGTAGCAGCGAAAGTTCGGACCTCGTCTTCGAATCAACAGTGAATTTCTACAAAAGCAGGTGACACTCTACAAGATTAGCTTCAGTTCTACAGTGAATTCCTACAAAATACAGCCTACAATGCAAATAGCCTACAAATCTACAAAACAACTCTATAATCTTCACGTAACTTCAAGAAGCAGCAAGAAGAATAAAAAACAAAGCAAGTAAAGAAGAAGAAACATTAAAGCAACAAGCAAACATACCCCTACCACTCTCTCCCGACTACCTTCATCGCTGACGCAGAGGTCAAGACACGCAGCAAAACATCAGAGCCACATTTATAACTCGACTTACTCACCTTTCTTCACCCAGCTTAAGCATCGCTACTCAGTATTCACCACAGTTTCCAGTGTGGGAAGCCGACGTCACCATGTGCTGAGGGACATCACAACGCGAGTTTGCCACGACAAGCAACGTGTGACTGACACCAGGCACTTCTCACCCACTACTCATTACTCATTATTCACATAGCTCCTACTCATACTCATTTATTTCCACAGTATTGACTTGGAAATTCGACGTTCTATGCTGAGGTTTGCCTGTGACAGCTGTTAACCACCACAAGCACCAGGCCATGGAATTTCCTGAGTAATATCGTCCATCAACACAGCACTAGAATTATCAAGAGATCTTCAGTCAATCCTGCATTTTTCTTCCGAGATCGACTTTTGTATCGACACACCTCATACATACTCATTTCTTCTCAGTGCTAAAATTAGCTATATTCAACTTTTTTACTTATTTCCATATATACACTTATACACTCACTATCTATCATTTATTTCAACTTATTTACTCATCTATTTTGTTAGGACATAAACAAAAGGCGTATTTCATAACACCGTATCTCTTAATGACAGGAATATTTTCGCCACCACCCACGTTAATACCAGATGAAACACAATTAGCCACAATAACAGATTCCCAATTAGGAGAGCACCAAGGCAACACACCCGTTTTACAAACCTCACCACAAACTAAAGACCAAGAAACAAATACGTCACTCCCAGATGATGAGTGGGAAATCCCCTCTGACGTAGCAAGTGCGGACTTAATTTCTGCCTTGCATACCTATTAGGATATAATTGATATAGTGCAACGTACAGTCGAATCCTATTCCACCATTCCCTCACACAACGATAAACAAGTCCAAGTTAAATTAACAGATCAAACAGTGAAAATAAATCAAGAAACAAATACCGCGGATCTAACAACCCCACCCCAAGTGTTCGTGTACCATGAAGATAAAACTGCCCGAAAATTCTCTGGCACAGAAAAAGATCGCATTGATGTCATTTCATTAGTCAGTCAGTGCGAACAAATGTTCATCAAGCGCCACATACTAGATGAACAAGAGAAAATTGCTATTTTTTCATCTTGCATAAGCCAGGAAAGATGTCCAGCAAGCAATTTATTGCGATCGGATAAGCTCCATAAAGCTAAGACATATGATGAATTTAAATTGAATTTTTGAAGAAATTTTCTGGAGGTATGAACTTCTTGCCAGGTATAATTCCAGAAATACATAAAATCGTAGATCTTGTAAGGGAGCACACTACAAACCATGTGCTCAGTGAAATAACTGCTGATGTCTCCACAATCAAAAGAACATTGTTAGTTACTTTGGAAAACTCAAAATGGATAACAGATGATGGAAAGATGTCCCCAGACCTCGTCGTGGACATCATTGGTTATGTAGCTGCCTTGTGTAAATTACCTGATAGGACCCTTAAGATCGCCAAGACGATCGCGTACACCCCAGGCATGTGCTTACTAGACTTAATGAACGAGGTAGAGATGCAGTGCAGTAAAGCAGGTATGGTCGACACACATGCACATTCTAGTAGAATGAGGGTACCTGAGACAGTATCAGCTGTGAAAACATCTACACCGACCCCAAACAGAGAACAAAATCGATCGCGACCCGAAAGCAGGCAGAGCAAACAATCAAATCTGACGAGGGCTTGATCACAGACACCAGGTTACAGGCAGTTTCATAAGTTTTCGTGCAGCCCGAGCAGGTCTCGCGCCATAAACAACACTACTTATGGGAAGTCACCTCGTAGGTCACAGTCAAGGGATAGGTCCATTCTATGTCATTATTGTGCAAAACCAGGACACACAAGGTATGAATGCTTTATCAAAGCAAAAGAGGACAAACAAAAGACACAAGGATTTGGTCCTTACAGTAGGCATCATAGATACCAAGGGCACTGGACCAGTGATTGCAAAACAGTAGAAAAAATTGTGTCCATGTTCAAATCGGGGGAAGACCAAGTCATGACAAAAAACGAACAAACGTAAAGAAAAACAAGTCTAAAATTCACATAGGAGGCATGTTGGGAAATGAGTGTATCTTGATACCAGCTGTATGTGAGGATCAAAACGTTTCCTTATTTTTAGATACAGGCTCTCCAGTGAACTTAATAACACATGAAGAAATAAATACAATTCTTAAAAATAAGAAGAAAGTAACTTTTCTGGATGAAGCTGATTTAGATTTATACACGGTAGATGGAAAACAAATTACAGTGAAAGGTATGATAAGATTATCAGTTTCACAGAGACTACAAGACCATTCTCTGCATTTTTCTATATCGTTGAAAACTTACAATTAAAGCTCTTTTTTTTTTTTTTTTTTTTTTTTCCCTATCGACCATTGAGGCCGGAGCCCCTGGTCATTAAGGCAAAATATATACATGTATATACATTTACACATATATACATATATATATATGAACATATATATATACATACATACATACATACACACATCCATGCATATGAACATACACACTTTCATGCACACGTACATATATATATAATAATTTTTATTTTATTATTTTTTTGTAATTTCATTTTTTTTTTTTTTTTTTAACCTTATATTACTTATAAACTAAAATGCCTAATGTCAAGACCCTAAAACTAATCACCTAACAGACAAATCGCTAACCTATACTAAATCCTAAGAGACAAATAACTAGACCTACACTAATG
Source organism: Coenobita brevimanus (assembly GCF_032717465.1). Classification (NCBI taxonomy): domain Eukaryota; kingdom Metazoa; phylum Arthropoda; class Malacostraca; order Decapoda; family Coenobitidae; genus Coenobita; species Coenobita brevimanus. Next base: position 37,430,456 of record NC_137057.1, read on the forward strand.
GTGAGAAAGCCTCGACCAAGAGATCACCATCGACTGCAGATATGAAATGCCTTTCTACATTACATACCTGCACTCATCACCTGGTGACTGTCAGTCGAGGCACAACCTAATATAGGAGACATCAATATATGAAAGGGAACCAGACGAGTCAGGAACATTTCCATATACGTCAGCTGTCGGCCCTAATTAGAATAACTTAAGCAAGATGGTATACTGTATTTACATAATTTGTACAAAAAGTGAAGAACCTCGGCCAGCAGACCACCATCGACTGCAAGTGCCCAATACCTTCCTATATTACACACTTGCACTCATCAGCTGGTGACTGTCAGGCGAGAAACGGGGTTTAATGTAAGGGACATCTATATTAGAAATAGATCATTGGGAGGAGGAACTATTTCAAGTATGTCAACTGTCAACCCTAATTAATATTACAATATATACATATTTACCGTTGATAAAAACCATAACCACACAGTAAAAAAGTCACATCACTCTGATCAGTCCGGTCTCTCTCAAGAAAGCCATCAATTTATCAGTCATAACAATGTCCCCATCACCCAGGATGGTGGAAAGGGTGAAGGGGACGTCTGCTGTGCCGCAGTAATTTATAAGTGGAGCACGTTCACGAATAAATCGCCGACAGCGCAGGATGATATGACTGATAGATAACACCGCATCACAGATGTCACAGTGCGGTGGGAAGCGTCTTTCCATATAAGGTTTCATATGTGTTAATACGGTGGCATTAAGCCGTAATCGTGCCAACACTTTTTCTTCCAGGCGACTGGGTCGGTTGGCGGTGTCCCAGTCGCCCAGGTACGGCTTACAGGTTGGAATATTTAGTCTGGTCCACTGACCTTGCCACAGAAGATTTATTGATTTCTTTCCGAGAGAGAGACTCGACCGTAGATCACGAGGAACGTCCCAAGTCTCCTCGAGCTCTACAGCCGACTTTGCAAGTAAGTCAGCCTGCTCATTACCGTAGATACGACAATGACCAGGCACCCAGATCAGCGTGAATGACTTGTTGCATGAATGCAACTTATTAACGATGCGGCCCTGGATCTCGTGAGAGTCCGTAGTACAAGATGCAATTGCCTGAAGGGCTGATTTTGAATCTGAAAATATGACAAATGAGTCATGCCTAGAATTGAGAGCATAGTCTATGGCTTTGTCAATAGCAAAAAGTTCTGAAGTAAACACAGATGTATGAGTCGGCAACCGATACCTGAGGGCACATTCAGTCGACCACACACTTGCACCCACACATTCACTCGACTTGGAGCCGTCGGTGTACAAGTGGTGGGACCCCAAGTGACGAATGATGATGTTACGAAACAAGTGGTGGACCTCTGCCTCCGGCACCTTGGCCTTTGGTGCTGGGAGCCATGTAACATCAACAGTAAAGGCAGGTGGCTCCCAAGGCGCTATATTTTTTAACACCAACTTGTCACAGTCACTGGGGTCCACCTCAAGCTCCTGAGTCAGTAAGTGGAGGCGAACGGCAAGTGGCCGACACCCCCCCCGCAGAAGGTGGTGGTATTGACGCAGGGGGGTACAGGCCACATTGCCGATATTACTTTTCCTAAATGTCCTTACACTATAGGACAAGGCCAGGTGGTCACGGCGAATACGGAGGGGAGGCACATTCGCCTCCACTTCCATACGAGCCACACGAGAACACCGGACGGCTCCAAGACACATTCGCAAACATTTATTCTGTAGCACATCCAATCCTTTCAGCGTGGCATCGGATGCCGAGCCATACACCTGTGCGCCATAGTCTAGCTTTGATCGAATAAGGGACTTATACACCATTAATAAAGATTTTCTGTCGGCACTCCAGGTAGTACCAGCTAGGTACTTGAGGACATTTAACGGTTTATCACAACGAGCAAGCAAAGTATTAACGTGAAGTTTAAAATTCATTCTTCGATCAAAATGTATTCCTAAAAATTTTACAGAATTTTGAAAAGGTACCGCCTGATTATCCAAAGTTAAGCACAAGTTAGGCACGTTACGATTAGTGAAGACTACAGCGGCACACTTACGGACGGAAAACTTAAATCCCCACTGCAAGGCCCATTGGTGGACGGAGTCAAGGGCTGCTTGAATCCGCCCAGCCAAAAATTGTGCATTACAGGAAGAGTGCCATATTGCACAATCGTCAGCGTAGAGTGAGTATTTAAGATTTCTCGGGATGGGAGCTGATGACAGAATATCATTGATCATAATACTAAATAAAGTAGGACTAAGCACACTTCCTTGTGGCACCCCGTTTTCCTGGATAAATATATCCGATATTACGTTACGGGGCAATTTGACAGAGAAAGTTCTGTCCCTTAAGAAATTTGAATTAAAAACAGGCAAATTTCCTCTTAAACCATAAGCATAGAGGTTCATTAGTATACCGTGTCGCCAGGTCATGTCATAGGCTTTATGGATGTCCAAGAACACCCCTATCATGAATTCTTTATTGGCCAATGCCTCTGCAATACAATGCTCCAAATTCATTAAATGATCTAGTGAACTTCTGTATTTACGGAAGCCACATTGTTGATCATTTAACAAATTCTTCGACACTAAAACAAAAAGAAGCCTATTGTTAACCATACGTTCCATGACCTTACATAGACAAGAAGTCAACACAATAGGACGAAATGAAGTGGCATTCATAAGACGACCAGCCTCTTTGGGTATCGGTATGACGTGCGCAAAGTGCCATGAGTTTGGGAACGTTCGAGACGCCCAAATCTCATTGTACAATGCTAACATCTTAATCAGGTTGTCCTGATTAAGATGCTGGATCATACCGTACGTGATGGTGTCTGGTCCAGGGCTGGTGTCTTTACAGGATTTAAGGGCAAGGAGCAGTTCATCTAGCGTAAACTCCTGGTTGTACGGGGAGTCTATGTCTTCTGTGGCAAAGTCTAATATCTGTAGCTCAGCCGTGCGTTTATGATGTTGGAAACGCAGATCATAATTGGCTGAGCTACTTACATGAGAAAAACTCCTGGCGAGGATGTTAGCAACGTCCACGGGCTCGTCATAGGTGGTGTTATTCACCTGCAAGGTGGTTACAGGGAAGTATGGGCATTTATTATTTAATAATCTTATAGTGGACCAGACTCTATGTAATGGTGTTGTACGAGTCACCGTGGACACAAAGGACCGCCAGGAGTCACGTTTAGCCCTTCTTATTATTCTCCTTGCCTCAGCCCGTGCCTGTTTGTATGCAATAAAATTTTCCTCAGTGGGCTGACTATCAAAAATCCTGTATCTCCTATTGCGTTTTCTTAATGCTTGTCGGCAATCCGGCGTTCACCAACGTGCTATATGCTTCGCATGAACTGTAGAAGTCTTGGGAATAGCAGCCTCAGCTGCGTGTAATATGGAGGTAGTTATATTTTCGACCTTAACATCCATGGTCTCCCCAGATATATCTAAATTGGCGATCCTTGAGAAGGATCCCCAATCTGCTTTCTTATAGTTAAATTTTGGAGGTGGAGGGTCCGAAATGATGTCGCGTGTATAAGAAAGACAGATGGGTAAATGATCACTTCCCAAGGAGTCGTCGTAAGGGTCCCATGAGAGATCTTGATGTATACCAGGGGAGGCCAAAGATAAGTCAATGGCCGAAAAGTTACCAGTACGATCATCTACACGAGTCGCTCTACCATCGTTCAGAAGACAGAGGTTGGACTGTAGTATTAGGTCGGCTACTTGCTCCCCACGACCATCAATCCTCAAGCTACCCCATTGATAGTGATGGGCGTTAAAATCGCCCAACACTAACTTATTCCCATGGAGATGTTCCACTAGTGAATTTAAAGCATCACTATCAATGGGGCCATGTGGAGGACAGTACAGAGAGCAAATAGACAGATACATGTTATTAAATTTTACTCTGCACGCGACAGCTTCCAGAGTAGAATTTAGAATCACTTCCGTTTGTGGGTGTGATTTGTGGGTGTAAATGGCAACTCCGTGACCTTCATATCTTCTATACGAGTGGTAGTGTTTGAACTGTGGAGGATCAGGACGATCCTCCAGGCGTGTCTCCTGTAAACAAACAACGTCTGGCCTGTGTATAGAAAGCAAGATTGCTATATTTTGTAACTTATTCCCAATACCTCTATAGTTCCACTGTAATAGGGTGAATGCGGCGGTTTAAGATTTTCATTGGGGGCCAGTGTGCTTCGTCTTTTTTTGTCGCCCGCCAGAAGGCGAGTGACTACCGGGGGACCTATCCCGGTGCTTGTTCATGGAAACCTCCATATTATCGTCAATTACGAGGTTCCCAGACTCCCCCGAGGAAGAGCTAACCTTCCTCTCCCTCGCTGGAGTGGGAACTGGAAGAACGTGAGGACGAGACTGTTTTGTGAGGGTGGTCAGATTAATCTTATCAGACTTGTCAGGCTTCGATTTTGGCCGCACCGACTGCGAAGGAGCAGCGGCAGCCTGAGAGTAAGAAGTGGCGACAGGGGTGTCTGTAAGAGAGTTGGAACGTACAGGGGGTCTAGACTTAGAGGTAGGGCAAGTGGCATGTGGAGCGAATGTAAGGTCAGTCTGTGTCTCCACGGTGCACATCACGGGACGGGACACAACCGTCGATGCATAGGAGACATTAGGCTTGGGAGTTGCATGCAACTCCTTCACCTTCTTCCTAGCATCGTAAAAGGATATGCCCTCAGTCGCTTTCACTGTGCAGACCTCTTTCTCCTCTTTCCACTTGGGACAAGCCCTAGAGGAAGTGGAGTGAGCATCCTTACAGTGGAAGCAACATTCAGTCTCTGATGTACAGCGGTCAGCAGAATGTCCTACAGTCACGCACTTGCCACATACTACGTTTGAAACTCGACAAGCCTTTTCATGATGTCCATAGAGTTGACATTTTCCACAATGAAGGGGATTAGGTATGTAAGGTCTCACATTAATAATTTCATATCCCACTTTCACATTAGCAGGGAGAGATACTTTGCCAAAAGTCAAAACTACTGTGGCTGTCTTCGTCGTTATGCCTTCCTGGAAACGGGTTATGAATCTCGCCTCTATGACATCTTGCTGAGAAAGTTCCTGTACAATTTCTTCTTCCTCCATTAGCACAAGATCCCTGCAGGTGATAACACCCTTGCAGGAATTCATGGAGTGGGGGATCGTTGTCTGGACATCGTGACAATGGAACTTCCTCAGTTTAAGCAAATCTTTGACCTGAGCTGAATTCATGGTTTTTACGAGGAGGTCTCCACTCGCAAGTTTTTTCACTTGTTCCACCTCTCCTGCACACCCATCAATCACCTTCTTGATGATGAAGGGATTGAGGCTGGACAGGGGATTGGAACCAACCGCATGAATCAAAACAAACTCGGCGTTATGTACATTAATGTCAAGGCGGGTACGTGTCTGGGGCCGTTCAGTCTGGGGGCAGTCCGTCCGTGAGACAGTCGGGGGTCGGTCAGGACTACCAGTGGCGTCCGCCATAATGACCACTTCCTCCTAAAAGGGGAAGTGGGAAGAAGGAGAAAAAACAAACAAGGGACAAAAAACCAGGACAACACACCTATGGCTAAGATTGCCCTCTCAAACCACTCCAGGGAGGCCCGACCGTGTTACTTCACACCCCAGAGCAATCAGCGGGGGGGACCCTCCGTGGGCGAGTAAGCAAAGGTAATCTTAGTAAATAGATATAGACACTTACTATATCTCTAGCAAGGGCAGGGAGGAAAATTAGTACTAGCTAGTCCTAAACGTCACCAGAATGGTGAAAAAAAAAACTAATGCCGGTGAGGCAGCCCTGAAAACTAGAGGAGAGAGTAGATAAAAACACGTCCTCTCTCTCCGCGACCATGCATAAAAGTCCATTTAAAGCTCGTATGTTACTGGGCTTAAGATCCATGAGAGCAGAGAACATAACTATACTCCCACAAATGAATGGAATAGACTTTGACAATGAATTCATAGAGGAAATATCTTCAGAGCCCTCACCGATTGGTAAAAGAGAGCCAAAAAGAATTGGTAATATTAAAGGCTTAAACAAACATACACAAACAGATGAGTGTATAGATCCACTCCCAGCACCAGCCCCATCCTCCAGAATTAGTGACCCAGATAACAGTACTGATTTATCAATTTTTCCAGCCCATCTCACTAATGATTTAGTTATACCACCTAATTCCTACATGAAAGTTACCATAAAGAGCAAATTACGGAATAGTACTGTTCTTGTCTTAGAAAAATTATGTAAAGTAAAGGGATTGTCGGTAGAAAACGCATTATGTCAGATGAACGACGAAGGGCAAACTCAGATATTCATAATTAATCACATGAATGGGGAAGTTCAGTTGAAAAAGGGGACTTGCATAGTTAATATTGAAAAATGTCCTGCCCCTGTGAAGGAAATAGCTATAGCTGGAGTGACAAATGGGATAAAATCTGCGGATAGAGAAAGAATAAAAGAGAATTTAATTCACTCAGGTGAATTTGATGAAGAAAATGATTTGTTAACCTTGCTGGAAACACAGGGACACCGTAGCATTACCTGGAGAACAATTAGGGTGTACTAACTTGATTAATCACATGATTAATGTGCACCCAGAAACACCACCAATTTTCGTACCAGCTTACCGCATACCACACTCCCAACTTACACTTGCAAATCAGTATGTCGATGAAATGTTAAAACTTGGAATTATTGAGCCTTCAGTCTCCCCGTGGAATGCCCCATTCTTCTTCGTGCCCAAACGAAATGGAGAAATGCGTGCGGTAGTAGATTACCGTAAACTAAATAATCACACAATCCCAGACAGATTTCCCATGCCATTGCTAAGCGACGTTCTACAGAATATTGGTCCTGAGAATAACATATTCTCAACCATCGATCTCCTAAACGGCTATTATCAAATCCCGGTTTCGGAGGAGTCACGTAAATACACTGCCTTTTCCACAAACAGAGGCCATTATCAATATACAAGAATGCCAATGGGACTGAGGACAGCCCCAGGCACATTCCAGCGTCTTATGAATTACGTATTGTCCGGAATTTTAGGACAAGCAATATTTGTTTATCTTGCCGATAATATAATCGCAACGAAGAATATTAAGGATCATCTCAGGAAATTAGACTTACTCTTACAAAAGCTTAGTGATGCTGGTTTAAAAATTAAACTTTCTAAATGCAAATTTTGCTTTAAGGAAATAAATTTCTTAGGCCACAAATTAAGTCTAATGGTATTCACACCACTGATGACAAAATACAGGCAGTGAGAGATTTTCCTGAACCCACTACGACTGACGAAGTTAGACAATTTTTAGGTCTGGCTGGGTACTATAGGTCATTCGTACCACAGTTTTCTCATACAGCCTTTCCTCTATTCCAACTACTCAAAAAAGATGCTGTATTCCAATGGGAAGAAGAACAAAAAAGGGCATTTAACAATCTTCAAATTAAACTAACAAATGCTCCTTGTTTAGCATATCCAGATTACACAAAATCATTTCTTATTTGTACAGAAGCATCAGTTAAAAGATTAGGGGCTGTACTGATGCAGGAAGATAAAATAGGAAAAAAATCAACCAATTGCATTTGCCAGCAGACAAACAAGAGGTGCAGAGGAAAATTATTGCACTACGGACTTAGAGGCACTTGCAGTGGTTTTTGCATTACAAAAGTTTCGAGATTTGGTATATGGTTACGAAATCCACTTATTCACCGACCATAAACCACTGGTGGGTATGTTTAAAGAAAAACTCCTTTCTGGGAGGAGAGCAAGATGGAAATGTACAGTTGAAAACTACAATGTACAAATTCATTATATACAAGGTAAAATGAACATAGTAGCTGACGCATTATCTAGGAACCCGAACACAATTCAGGTCGCGGCATTAGATCTCAAAGGAAATATCCCAAACCACGATGATATCGCAAAGGTACAAAGACTTGACCCAATATGGTCTAAAGTTATATACAAGTTAGAAAGTGGAGATGACATACAATTACCCAAACTGCATGTCCCACTCGAACAATTCACAATGGTCAATAATACATTATACAAGATTAACTCTAAACAACCAAAACGCCAAAGAAATACTAACCAGTTGGTAGTACCTAATGACATGATACCCCAAGTATTACGAACGATACACGATAGCCCACATGCAGGACATCCTGGAAAGGATAAGACGTTCAACCAAGCCCAGCTGTTATATTACTGGCCTTCATTACGAAAAGATATAAACAATCATATAGACAGATGCGAATCATGTGCGAAACACAAAGGATACCCAATCACATCTGCACCGATGGGTAATTACCCTGTACCATATCAATCATGGGACGTTGTCGCTGTTGATTTACTCAAGATGCCATTATCATACAATAATAACCTATACTTATTCGTAGCAACGGATCATTTTTCCCGTTATGTCATTTTATCTCCAATTAAAGATAAGACAGCAGAGACAGTAGCAAAGGCAATAACAGATAATGTAATATGTCGCTTTACTACCCCAAAGGCACTAATAAGTGATAATGGAGGAGGATTTAATTCTGAGATCTTACAAGAAATATGTAAACAATACAACATCAAAAAGGTTAACGTTTTAGCCTATCACCCAGCATCGAATGGGTTGGTAGAGAGACAAAATAAAAAAGTATTAGATGTGCTACGACACATTCTCAGTGAAAATTATGCAAGCTGGGATGATTGGATTCCCAGAGTAGAAGCCTCAATTAATGGATCTATAAATAAATCCATGACACACCACATTTCATTATATATGGAACAGATAAAAAACTACCATATGTGCTCCTAGAGGGTGATAGTATGCCCATATACAATTACGATGATTACTCTAAACTCCGTTTACGTGAATTCCAGGACATACACAAGAGAGTCAAAAGACAATTAACGATGTCCAGGGAAGAAATGACGGAGGCATTTAACAAGAAGGCAAGAGATTCACTTATCAGCTTAGGAGACATTGTTTATGGTATCATTCATACGAGAGACAATAAATTATCCCCAAAATTTGAGGGCCCATACAGAGTAATTAACATAAAAGCAAACAAAGTTTTAATTAAGTCACTGTCAAGTGGCGAAGAGAAACAAGTTCATATTGACCATTTAAAACGAGTTTCAAGGGAATTATCCAATAATTATTCAGCCTCGGATACAACCGAACAGGTGAACGTACCTCAAGAAACCAAGCAAGAAAACAACAATGATTACAAAAAGAAATTAAGGTCATATACAAAACAATCGAACATAGGTGCAACTGTTGCAATAAAATCTACAGCACATCATTTACGAGAATTAAATATCGATTTAAACTCCTTCTATAAATGAAATAACAATCAACCGTAACGCACATCATCACTATCATCGACCACAGCATGACCATATTAGGAAATTAATATATATATATTTTTTTCGGTAGGTTACGATGAAGGAACTTATGCTATGGATTCTCTTCTACATAGCAAGAGGATATGCGCACTTAGACCCCCAACACATAGTACGACAAGGATGCCTCATAGCTCCAACGGCCACGACTACAATCGTTAAGGACGTCATTAGTACTGAAATAAGTCTAGATTACTTGTATGAATTACCTACTTATCTAGACAATCTTGCGAAGCCAATGCGAACTCTGGACTTCATGATAGGAAATTATGTTTCACAAGCACATAACACAAAGGAAGTGAATGAAATGGTGAAGTTAGCGAAATGGAAACTAGAACAGGCAAAGTCAACTATGCTCATCATGATCCAAGATCTCCCATCTTATGGAACGGAGGTACTGAGCGACAGGAACAACATCACACGTACTCGCCAAAAGCGCGGTTTGTTCGACCTGGTTGGCACAGTTCTTGGGAACATCTTTGGATTGGCTACAGAGGATGACCTTAAAGAAATAAACAACAAATTTAATAAAATAGCTCAGATACTAACATACCAAGATAAATTCATCACAGGACAGAACTCAGCAATGAAGTCAATTGTGAAAAATCTGAAAAAGGCAGAAAACATAGCTCTCGAGAATGTAGATAAAATAAATGAAATGGAAGGAAACATTACACTTTTCCAACACTTCTCCATCATCACAGAACATATTGACACGATTCTACTACATTTAGACAACACTAGAGATCGTTTCAGGCCACTTATGCAAGGAATTTCGAATGCTGGTGATGGCAAGATCACAATTGACTTACTCCCAGTTCATGAGCTACGTCAGATAATTAGTCAAGGCATACATAAACATAAATTGAAGCCGTTGTTCCGCAGTAGGGAATTCATGCAATATTATCCATATTTAGAAGCAACATTAACACCAACATCAGTAGTAGTTCATGTACCATTCATAACTGAAGACCTGTTCACAGTATACCAAATACATCCCTTCCCCTATAAAAATAACAACACTTTGGTCATCATCAACATCAACACAGACACCGAACTCATCATGGTCTCCAAGAGACGGGACACTGTCACTTTCGCAAGTGAATCAACGATTGAACGAAAGTGCCGCACATCCTTACATGCTGTTCATATTTGTCCTGCGTACATTTTCACGTTTCAGCCTACTGATACAGTCCCTTGTGAAATGGTTATCATCAGAAATGACAATATTCATAATCATTGCAACTTCATTTTTGCTCCAGATAAACTTGTACGCCATCACCGCATCGGACACTCACAGTTTTTTATTTCACTCATAACACATCAGTTTACATAGTCTGTCCAGATATACCACCATCTCATACTTCAGCCTCAGGATTATACATAGCACCAGACTACTGTGCGGTATTTACACCAGCCATGTCTACTTTATCCACCATCAATCACTACGCCATTCTCAGTTATACACACAAACATTTCCACCCACTGTCTGATATGGATTTAAACATGAGCACAAGTATTAAGTTGACTTCACCTAAGTTTGAAACTATGCAGCTGATCAATGAAACAATGAAGCCCTGGGAAGATTTGAGTTTGAGTATGTTCAACCCATATTATGTGTATAGCCCAGCACCTACTGTCTTTATAATCTTCTGCATTGTATTTGCAGTACTGCTGTTCGCAATGCACAGAATGCATGCAAGAATTGCAAATTTGGAGTCAGTATTTAGTGGGGGGAGAGTTAACATCCAAGTTAACCCCCCTGAATGAAGTGTACATATTTTGTATATAGTATTAATTATATATAAAAAATAATACAAAGACGAATGACCCATGATGTAGAGGTATGGCATACCAGTACCATTATCTTCAAATGAAATATTAATAACTCTTACCATAATCTTAATTTTAAACTTTTTTTTTTTTCTTGCATCTATGCATTTCACTGCAATAACCCAAGTACATACTGTATTTTTTTTTTTTATAAATAACAGAACGGAGGAAGGAAAAACAAATGGGTAAAAAAAAATAAACCATACACCAGATTACTGATGTCCTCTGTTCATAAAATATCTGTAACAGTTAGACTTGAACAGTTGTGGGTTGAATTTTGGATGAAAACAACTCTGGGGAAGCGAGTTCCAGAGAGATACAGTTCGGGGAATGAAAGAATTCTGATAGGCAGAAGTTCTGCAATATGGTTGAGTGACATTCCAGTCATGAGCGCTACCAGATGCCCGTGTAGCACGAGGGAAGGCATGGAGAGGTGGCATCATGGACGCAACTTCGTCTGAGCGTTTGCCAAAAAAATATCTGTAAAATAATGCAAGGGAGGCAACATTCCTTCTTACTTGCAGGGGAGGTAGTTTATATGTAATGACAGGGTTGTTAATGATTCTAACGGCTTTATTCTGAATTTTGTCTAGTTGTCTTAATGCAACCTCTCCACAACCATTCCACAAAGGTGAGCAATATTCAATCTGAGAGCGCACATGACTCTTATAAATTATAGCTAACTGCTCATCGGCGAAGAAGTTACGGACTCTGTACAATAATCCAAGTTTCTTTGAGGTGGTTTTAGCAAGTGATCTGACATGAGAGGTCCAGCTGAGGGCACTGTTAAGTGAGACACCAAGAACTTCAATACTTTTGGAGATGGGAATATTAGTAGCACTGAAGGTAATGTACGAATCTGGCAATATCTGTCTATTAGTAAACTGTATATATTTAGTTTTACTAGCATTAAAAGAGACAAGGTTGTTTTGTCCCCATTCACTGATTGTAGATAGATCTTGATTTATGGAGATGGCTGTACTGAGTTGAGAGGTAGAGATATTAGACTTTGTAAATGGATGTCTGAGTGTGAATGAACTATGTAGTGTTGAGTCATCTGCGTATGAGTGAATGGGATTGTGAGTGACAGATAAGAGATCATTAATATGAACCAGAAATAGGGTTGGCGCCAGAACTGATCCCTGCGGCACGCCGGCGTTAATTGAGTGGAAATTCGAATATACATCATCTACTTTTACTCTTGTTTTCCTGTCACTAAGATAAGAAGAAATCAAAGGAACAAAAGACGTTAGTCCATAGCAAGGGAGTTTGGACAGCAGGGAACGGTGCCATACTCTGTCGAAAGCTTTAGAGATATCAAGAGCTACTGCATGAGTTTCTCCAAAATGATCAATTGATTGATGGATGGTATGAGTGAAGAGACTGAGTATGTCAATGGTGGATCTTTCGTGGCGAAAACCGTATTGTCTATCACTAAGTAAGTTGTTGGATTCAAGATGTTTAACAATATGCTTATTAATTAAAGTTTCAAATACCTTACCAAGAGAAGATGTGACAGCTATTGGTCTGTAATTGGAGGGGTCAGACGAACTTCCTTTCTTCGGAACTGGGTGGATATTGGCTTCTTTCCATGAATTTGGGAATAAAGAAGTACGTATGCATAGTCTGAATAATTTAGCTAGGACAGAGGCAAGTTCAGGGGAACACTTTTTCAAAAAAATTGGCGGAATTCCATCTGGGCCTGGAGCTTTGTTAGTAGGTAAATTGTCTAGGATGGATTTTACGTATCTTGTCTGTATTTTAAGTGGGGCAATTTCGGGAGAATCAAGTTCCAGTACTGAGACATTCTGGCTGGTATCATCTAT
>NC_137057.1:37448518-37466018 GCF_032717465.1 Coenobita brevimanus
AGGGGGAGTGGGGAAGGGAGTGGGGAAAGGGAGAGGGGTAAAGTGGAAGTGTGAAAGTGTGAGTCGTTTGATGGGGAAACGAGGCGAAGGAAAAGCTAGTATGGAGGAAAGGATGGTGGGGAAGGAAATGGAAAGGAAAATAGAAACGAAGGAAGGAAAGAGAGGAAGGGAGAAGGAGAGACAGGGAGAAGGAGAGGGACGGAAGGAGAAAAATTACAGTGTCTAACAGAGAAGGATGAGGAACAAGCGAGGATGGAAAAAAAGGGAGAGACATGTGGTACTACATTGTTAAAAATAATAATTGCAGGCCACATTTACCAAGCATTTAGCAGCTTCTTTTAGTGGAAAAATAGAATAAACGGTAATTTTTTTGTTGTTACTGGTATTTAACAGAAAAAAATGGAAACAGCATACCAGTTAATCTGGTACCGATCTCTTTTAGAAGAGAACGATTTTTTTTTTATGTATCATTAATCACTGGCTCGCAACGCACACCACACACACACACACACACACACACACACACACACACACACAAAGAAACAGAAAACAGTTTTACGAAGGCGAGGCTACAGGATTATTGTCTTTGATATAAGTGAATTACCCCTTCATCGCGGGCGTTTTTACTATTCCTGCCATTTCCAGGCGAGTTTACTCAGTTTAGGAAGGATCTGGAATGAAGGCAGACATCGACCCACCTCAGACCGTCCCGACCAAGAGTGCCCCTGCCCTCACCGACCCAACTCACACCGACCCGACAACCCAGTCCAACCCACACCGCCCCAACCTAACCCAGCCCTACCCAAACCGTCCCAACCCAAACCGCCCCAACCCAAACCGACCCAACCCAAACCGGCCAAACCCAAACCGACCAAACCCAAACCAACCCAACTCAATCCAAACCGACCCAACCCAAACCAACCCAAACCAAACCAAAATGACCCAACCCAAACCGACCCAAAATGACCCAACCCAAACCGACCAAACCCAACCCAACCCAAACCAACCCAAACCGACCCAACTTAAGCCGACTAAAACTCGACCTGGCCCAACCCAAACCGGCCCAACCCAGACCAACTCAACCCAAACAACTCATCCCAAACTGGCCCAACCCAAACCAGCCCAACCCAAACCGACCCAACCCAAACGCCCCAACCCAACCCAACCCAACCCAAACCGACAAACCAAAACCGACCCAACCCAAACGCCCCAACCCAACCCAACCCAACCCAAACCGACAAACCAAAACCGACCCAATCCAAACGCCCCAACCCAAACCAACCCAACCTAAACCAACCCAACCCAAACCAACCCAACCCAAACTGACCCAACCCAACCCAAACCAAACAAACCCACACCAACCCAAACCAAACCAAACCCTCACCAACTAAAACCAACCCAAGCCAAACCCGCACCAACCCAAACCAACCAAACCCAAACCGACCCAACATAAACCAATCTAACATAAACCAACCAAACAGAAAAGGCAAGTTTTATAGAAAAGAAAACATCAGTTGATCACATTTCCTGTTTTCAAGCCAAGGTTCTGGCAATAAAAGAAAACAGAAATAGAAAACAAATTGTGCGATAAGATGAACAGAAGGAATATTGACAAAAAAGTAAATAAAGGAAAAATAGAATATACAGTATATATATATATATATATATATATATATATATATATATATATATATATATATATATATATATATATATATATATTCCTTTGAATCCACAGCTTCATAGAAAAAACGGGGGGGGGGGAGGCAGAAAAAAGAATATGTGCTAGGGAAAACAAATGGCATACTGACGAAAAAGTATATAGAAAAAGAATAACGGAAAAAAAAAAATCAGTGTATCTTTTTTTCTACAGGCCAAAACTCAAGTAAAAAGGGCACAAAGGAAAAGAAAACGGAATGTACCGAAGAGGAATTACAGGAACCCTCCCCCCCTCCCCCCCAAAAAAAAAGAAATGAAAAAAACACATACACAATTAATATTACCTCAAGGCTAAAAAAAAAAAAAAAAAAAACTAGGTCACTAATTGGAAAAACAAGGAAAAAGAAAACGTAATGTACGGCAGAGGGAACTAAAGTAGTATTGACAGGGTCCCAACATGGTCAGGAACGAAAAGGCTGGTAACTCCACCACAACGCCAGGCTGTGTCGATGTTACTGGCTGTTCTTTTAAAGCCAGTGTGTGGGGAGAGAGAGCCGGCACACACACACACACACACACACACACCGCTCGCTGGTGCAATAGTAACGTTCTCGCTTGCAATCTGGTAGACGGAAGTTCGCGCCTCGCTCAGGTTGCGAAAAGTTTCACTGACGAAGTGGGTGGTTACTGTCCCCCTTGAGCAAGGGGACGGGTGTGTGCATGTGTGAAGGTCACAGCCTTGCCCTTAGATTGGACTAAATGAGCTCTCAGCTCCCTTCCGGGAGGGTAAAAGCTGACGATCACGACCATCAAGTGATCCTGACCGACCCGGTGAATTACACACACACACAAACACACACACACACACACACACACACACACACACACACACACACACACACACAATTCACGATTATATACCGAAAATCTCCCATGCACTCCTGGTACCCGACAGCTAGAAAACACGCATGTACCCCCTCCACAATATGTCTACCCCCGATGTATATATGTCCCCCCCCAATGCATACATGCCCCCACTAAATTTGCTAGGTCAGCATGCTTTCCCACGCCTGAAGACGGCGTTATTGCATCAGTTGATAGCAGACATCCTAGCCGGGCAGACTGTTTTATTGTGAGCTTGTAATAAACTCCTTATCTAGCTGTTTGTACACGGAGTTTCTATCACCAAAGTATTGCAAGTTACATTTGGTAGCAGCGGTGTTTCGAACCATCACATTCTGACCGCCTCCTTGGATTTTTAGTGATACAACAAGATACACGACGTCTTGCATCTGCCAGCCTCGCCCCTTCCTCCGTGCCTCTATACCTTGGCTGTGCTTTTCGAGTGTACCATTTTTCTCGCCAGTGCTCACCTCTCAAACAACCGCACCCATTCTCCTTGTTCCTGACCGCAAGTGTCACCGTCGCCGACCTACGCACCTGTTGCACCTGTTCCCAGCCCCTGTTCCGGACTCATCATAGCTCCTGCCCCCACGGTGCCACTTATCACTGTCTGCCCGCTGTCTGCCCACCACCATTCTCTGCATTTGCAATTCACCAGCTCTACACCTGCCTTGCGCCGACATCTGCCTCACCACCCACCACCGGCCTCCGCCGTCGCACGCATCTGGTCTGCATTACGGAGCCTCCTAAGACCGCCACTCCCTGCTGGTGATTCATCGCGGCGTCTCTTCTCCTCTCCGCCCAGCTGTCTCTGCCCCGCCGCCCAGCCCCGCCCAGCTCCGCCCCGTCGCCCCGCCCCGCCCCGCCCCGCCACAGCCCAGCTACGCCCAGCCACCCTGCACGTCATACATCTCGACCCTCCCGTTTGTACTGTGTAACTATAGTATATATTTCCTTTCTATAGAGATTATCCTCGATTTTCTCTACAGATTGGTTATTGTAAATATTCCATCTCATTTCCATTACCCCGTTTTCATCTTCACCTACGTTATTTATTATCCATCTCATCCTTCGCATTTTATTTACACCATCCATGCCCGCACCTTCATTCATTTTCACACCTAGTGTATTCCATTCTCTCATTGTTATTTATACATTTCCACCTACGTATCCATCTTCATCCTTTCATCTTCCATTGCAGCATTAAATGTCATACTTTCCACGTCAACCGCTTAACACCCGCCCTCTCGACCCGGAAACATCACCTGCTCATACCCCATCTGCCGACTCTAACACAATCACTCATTTACGAAGTGGCAAAGAGTACCACCGCCCTGTACCTGAGACTCCCGTTTCACTTCCCGCAGAATCACTTACTACCCGTCCTACCCTCGTAAATCCAGATACTTCCTCCTCTACTCCTGCCTCTACTCTCCCTTCTCCTTCCTCTACTCCTTCCACTGTCGTTCCCTCTCCTGCCTCCCTTCATACCCCGTCTTCCTCGCCCTTAACTGCCACTGCCTTCTCTCTCTCCCACACCTCTCCTGCCGCCACTTCTACACTTCCAGCCATGGCCAACCCTCCACAGTCTATCTATCTCGACGATGCCAATCGTCCCAAATTTACCGGCCAGGACCCAACTTGGTCTGTCTATGATTTCCTCAGAGAAGTCGAAACCGAAATAAATAATAGACAAATTACCGAGGAATCGCTCAAAGTAGCTTACCTCCTCGGTCGCTTGCATCACGGTAAATCAGACATCGGATCCGCGATCCGTGCAGGACATTTCGATAGCATTCGTACCTTTGCTGATTTTCGTACGGAACTCATCAGCCTTTGTTGCCAGCATTCAAATACCGCGTCTCTCATGGGATTCATTAATCTCCTAAACCAACTAGATGAGGACTTGCGCGTCCCAGCGCAATATGCCAAGCTCCGTGAAGCTGCCGCCGCCATGAAAGCAACTAGTAGCGAGATGCTCCAATTACTGGTAGGCACGAAATGGTTAGAAGACAAGAATGGCGTTCCAATGCTTTCACTCACCAACTTTGCTGACTTAATTGGTTACCTCAGATTCCTTCACTGGCTTACTCCTAAACAGCGAGAGCTAGCCTTGGAAATCGGTTTCAATCCAGGAGATAAAACTATTCAGGTCACTAAAGCCATTCATGAAAGAACAGGATCGAACTACACGCGTCAGGGCACCACCCAACCCTTGGCCTCCTCAGTCTGTCACACCTCCACTACCCCAGACCAATCTCGCTCCCGTCCCACCACACGCGGCAGACCTGCCACACATCGCTCTCCTACCGCAGGTCGTGATCAATCTAGCGCCCGACGGAACAGACAATCTTCGATTCTTTGCTGGTACTGTGGTCATCCTGGACATCGAGCATCCAGCTGCGACCATACATACAGACGTCCTCACTCCCAAACCAGACAGCGTACGCCTTCCCGTTCACGTCGTCCACACTGCAAATACCACAAATCAAGCACGACTCACACAACTGAGGAATGTCGTTACCTCAACCGCCCACAGTCGGGGGAAGCGCCGCGCCTGTATCGGACCAATATCACGTAGAACCAGAAACCCAACTCCCCATCCGCCATGTAGGTCCCATAACATCCTCAGGTTTAGTCATTCTCGGAAGCAGTCATGACATACCAACGTCATTCTTCTTGGACACAGGATCTATAGTAAATCTCATCTCCGAAAATTCCTTACAAATTGTTCATCGCCATCACAACCACGTCAGTTTCCTAGAACCACCAGACATTCGCCTATGTGGTGTTAACGGCTCAGAGTTTAAGGTTAAGGGAAGAGTCATCCTTGAAGTCAAACTCCACAGAGCTTTGCCCCCTATCCTTATTGAATTTCATGTCACTAATGACTTGCAGTATCCCGCAGATGCCCTTATTGGTTTCTCCACCATGGCACAACACTCCATTGCATTATTACCTGCTTGTGGTAGTATAGACATTTCTGGATTCCCGGTTTACAGTATGGAATGTCCCCGTCCTGTTCTTACGATCAAATCAGTCCTTCAATTACCTCTGTCCCTATCACTACCAAAAAGTCCAACCCAGCCCAAACCACCACTCTCATCATCTGAGAATACAGAGATCATTCCTTTACTGACTGCGAGCAAGGACATAAATTCCTCAATGTCTCCTGATACATCATCTCAGCCCTCGAACATGGCTCTTACATCCTCTCCCGACAACACTATCGCTGACTCAGACATGTCTCAGTTACCTACCTCACACAGTCTGAATGATCTTCTCCAACACGCAGAGACGAAACGTACAGTAACGAATACGTGCACAATTTTGTTACCGCATGAGTTCACCAAAGTCTCTGTTTGTGTTGCCGGTGCGAAAGAAGGAGTGGATGTACTAACCCTACCTGAGACGTGTTGTGTGAATGGCTTGAGTTATGAGTCAGCGTGGTGTACAGTCTTAGAGGACAGTTTATGCTACCTGTACTTGCTCAGTGTCACAAATGCTCCACTAAAACTTAAAAGTGGTGTAAAGATTGGAGACTTCCTAGTATATCCAGCGGCCATAAAGGTGTGCCAGGATTCCTCAATTCCTACTATTCAGACTGATGATACGCCAATCGGTGTATGTACTATTAACTCTACGGGATCTGCGCCGACGCATTCACCCGATATGCTCTCACATCTCACTTGCACAGATTTCCCAGAACATACGCCTCAACTCCTCGACCTTCTGACCTCGTACAGAAATGTGGTTGCCTTACCAGGTGAATCGATGGGTAGAACAGACCTTGTCAAACATACGATTGAACTACTCCCAGGAACTCAGCCGATTTACATACCAGCGTATCGATTGCCTCACAGCCAGAGAAAGCAAACAGATCAAATGGTACAGAACATGTTAGACCAGGACATTATTGAACCCTCCGTCAGTCCATGGAATAGCCCACTTTTCTTAGTACCAAAGAAGGATGGCAACCTTAGACCAGTAGTCGACTATCGTAAGGTCAATTCTGTCACCGTTCCAGACCGTTTCCCGCTACCTGTCCTCACTGATTTGCTAGAATCCCTTGGTGACAATAACGTAGTCTTTTCATCTTTAGACCTCCTCAGTGGGTACTGGCAGGTCGAAATGGAAGAGTCCTCTCGCCCAGTTACAGCCTTTAGCACCCCTTCTGGACATTTTCAGTTTAAGAGACTCCCTTTTGGTCTGAGAAATGTTCCTTCTGTGTTCATGCGACTTATCCATTCAGTCTTCAGTGGTATGATGGGACACTCTCTTTTTGCTTACCTAGATGATATCATTGTTGTGAGTAAATCCATCCCTGATCATTTTACCAAACTCCAGCAAGTCTTTGAACGCCTTCAGCTCGCAGGCCTAAAAATCAGTCTCAGTAAATGTGACTTCCTGCGAAAGAAAATCAAATTCCTAGGCCATGTCGTAGATGCACAAGGCATTCATACTAATGAGGATAAAACTAGGGCGATCATTAACTTCCCAGAACCTACCACTACCGACGCTGTACGAAGTTTCCTGGGCCTCAGTGGCTATTATCGTCGCTTTATCCGCGATTACGCGAAGATCGCCGCTCCTCTGACCCACTTACTCAAGCAGAATGTGCCCTTTGTTTGGACTAACGACCAGTCACAGGCTTTCCAAAAGCTAAAGACAGCTCTTGTAAATGCCCCTATTCTAGCGTTCCCTGATTATGCCACACCATTCCTTCTCTGCACAGACGCCTCAGGCACTGGACTTGGTGCCGTTTTGATGCAACTCGATGAAGCATCAAGGAAGCGCGTAATAGCGTATGCTAGTCGCACCCTTACAACCGCTGAACGTAACTACAGTGTCACAGATCTCGAAGCACTAGCGGTAATCTGGTCCTTGAAACATTTCACAGATATTGTCTATGGTTATCCAGTGCATATCCAAACAGACCACCTTCCACTATGTGATTTGTTCAAAAATCGCAACCTAACAGGTAGGTTAGCTAGATGGTCTGTCATCATCCAGGACTTTAATCCCACTTTTCAATATGTACCAGGCAAGTTGAATGTAGTCGCAGACGCACTCTCACGTCACGTAGCAGCAGCTATAACATCACTGCAGCCTGAAGTAACTGAAAACACTACACTAACGTCAGACGTTGTTCGAAACTTCCAACGCCCAGACCCCATGTGGTCTAAAGTCATTTATTTCCTAGAATCTGGCGATGCCTCGACCTTACCTACTCTGCCAGTATCACTAGATGAGTTCATGATAGATGATGATCTCTTGTACAGGAAAACACTGCTAACAGGCAAAGATATGCCCAATCGCGAAGTACGCCAACTTGTTGTCCCCACTGCCCTGATACCAAAGGTTCTTCATATTGTTCATAATACTCCTCAAGCTTCCCATCCAGGTAAAGACCAATGCTTGCGCCAAGCACGTCTCAAATACTATTGGCCAACCATGCGCCGCGATATCAATGCCCACTGTGACTCTTGCCTCTCCTGCCACCGCCACAAAGGATCAACCGGCTTACCAGCACCTCTCTTACAATACCCAATCCCATCACGACCATGGGAAACTGTCTCAATCGATCTCTTAAAACTACCTCTCACAGAATCTGGCGCTGAGTACTTGTTCGTAGCAGTCGACCACTTCTCCCGCTACTGTGTCCTCGTACCCCTCTCCGACAAGACCGCGAAGAGCGTTGCATGTGCCCTTGTAGATCATGTAATTTGCCCATTCAGTACCCCTCATACCAGTCTTACTGACAACGGTACAGAGTTCATCAATAGCCTTCTCGATGAGATCTGTCGCCACTTTCATATCAGTAAGTGCAATGTCGTGCCTAACCATCCGGCTTCCAATGGCCTTGTAGAACGCCACAACCGAAAAATCTTAGAGTGCCTCAGACATCTAGGCTCCCATAGTTCGTCCTGGGATGACTGGATTCCCCAAGTGGCATCTTCCATCAATAGCTCCATCAATGCATCCATTGCTGAATCTCCCTTCTTCGTCCTCTTTGGTTTTGACAAGGACCTCCCATACTCTCTCTTATCCTCAAAGACAGAACCCATCTACAACATGGATGATTATGTTAAACTAAAATTGGCCAACTTCCAGACAATCCACCAGTATGTCCAATCCACTTTGGCTTCCTCTCAGGAGGACATGCTGCAGCGCCAACATAAGTCCACCTCTCCTATCACTATCAATGTAGGCGATCATGTCTTTGCCCATTCCCATACGCGTTCCTCTAAGTTGGATGACAAATTTACAGGGCCCCACTGCGTCCTCACTCGACAAGGCAACAAATTTCACCTCCAGGACCTGTCCACTAGGGACACCAGATGGGTACACGTCGATGACTTAAAGCGAGCACCCCGTGGCCTCGTGTTGGAAGAGTCACTTACACAACCTCCTGCCCCCTCTTCCCCTCCTCCCATCCTTCAGTCTACCTTGTCTCCACCTATCCCTCAGTCTCCTTCATCTCCATCTCCACCTGCTCATTCATCAACCAATCAATATCGGTCCAAACTGCGCTCTACCCATCAACCTCTTCAAGACCTCCCCCATTAACTCTACCCTGATTTTCTAGGTACGATGTTAGCGATCTCCCTGCTGGCAGTGCTGACCCTCCTGGGGTCTGGGTCAGGTCAGGACGATGGTGGAGTACGTCCCGGGGCCTTGGTCGGCTCAGGAGGCGAGGTAATGCTTATCGACGACATCGCCTCTTTGCGCTACGATCTTGCGCCCCTGGCCGACGTAGCCATTGCGCTACCTGCCTACGCGCACCAGCTCCACGGAATCAGGAACCATCTCACGGCCCTCATGGGGACACACAACCCAAATGAGTATCTCTATAACCTTTTCCTCCCACTCTCCTGGCAATTGCAATACATAAGTACCAGATTCACTGAGCTCATTGACACATTTTCTTCTTCTACCTCAAACTCAACATGGATATTCTCCAACTAGCCATTGACTCTCTCCTGTCTCAAGTTTCTACCTTGGTTCGTATCCTGGTCGATGCTATCAATGGACGTGTCACTGCCGACTTAGTACCTGTCTCAGCTCTCCGTTCTGTCCTGGAATGGGCTCACTCCACCTTCGGTCTCTCCCCAGTCCTCCCTTACTCCTCCCTTGAATATTATTATCCTGTTCTCGAAGCCACTCTTCTCACTACATACGTCGTCGTCCATATTCCTCTCCGTTCTGCCATAACCTTTAACCTTTTCCACATCATTCCCTTCCCTTTCCGCCTCAAGAACTCCTTGTTACAGGTATCTGTTCCTTCAGAATATTTCCTCCTCTCCCATGATCATCTTTCCGTTGCCTTCCTTTCTTCCACAGACCTCCAGCAATGTTCCTCCCTTACTCCGACCTCTCGTCTCTGTGCTGCCCACCTTTTCGCTATTATTCCCTAGCAGTGCTACACCCTGTGAGTCTGCTTTAGTTCGCAACCATTCCATCTACTCGGCCTGTTCTTTTGTCCCAGCTCCTGACCTCCCGGTCCACCATGCTCACCTCAACCATGTCCAGTACATCTTCTTTGCTGTTCCCATCTCTGTCACAATCATGTGTCCTGGTTCATCCGTTCGCTCCGTCCCCGCTAGTGGTCTCTACAAAGCACCTGACTATTGTACCGTCAAATCAGAGTCCGTCATCACTTACGCCACTCGCTATCACCAAGCTGTTCGTAAACACTCCTATGACATCTTTCATCCAATCGACATGCCTTCAACCCTACCTTCTGCCAACATTACCATCACCTCCCCTCACTTGCGCATGCTCACCTTCCTCAATGACAGTGATTTCATTATGGATCAATTTTCTCTGGCCTTCAGCCGTTCATGGGTTCATCCGACAGTTGTGTTTCCCCCTGTGGTTATCGCTTTCATAGGTTTTCTACTCATCATCTGTGCAGGGCATTGTTGTGTCAGAAAAATGGAACGTCGACTCCAGGAAATCAGAGTCGCTACAGGCATAGTACGCCCTACACACGACGTAGAAACTCCCCGTACTTAGTGCCCTCACATTCAGTGACTACCATTGCCATCTAACCATCAACCAAACTGTGAACAGCACTCTGCCTACTAGAAAATGATGGTATTTCTTTCATACATTACTCAGTGACAGTGTATCCTACAGAAAATCCACAAAAAAAAAAAAAAAAAAAAATGAAGGAAGAACAACACTAGAACTCTCATATCTACTCCTTGTTTATCATGTATCAAACTATTATTGTGTAATTCCCATTATGTTCATATATCCCTTCGACCCTTACTGGATTTGTACCTATTAATCTTTGTCTATCTCATCTGTATATATCGTTCTAATTCCCTCCCCTCAACATGGCCATGTCTCCCCTACTGCCCCTGTATCATACTTATCCCTTGTACAAACCTCCCTGGTCCTGCCTTACTACTATCATCACCCACCATTTAACTCCTGGTGTCAGGAGACACCATCTCAGCTACCCGGGGGAGTAGTGTACCCCCTCCACAATATGTCTACCCCCGATGTATATATGTCCCCCCCCAATGCATACATGCCCCCACTAAATTTGCTAGGTCAGCATGCTTTCCCACGCCTGAAGACGGCGTTATTGCATCAGTTGATAGCAGACATCCTAGCCGGGCAGACTGTTTTACTGTGAGCTTGTAATAAACTCCTTATCTAGCTGTTTGTACACGGAGTTTCTATCACCAAAGTATTGCAAGTTACACAGACACACACACACACATTTTGCTTGCGTGACTCACACTGCACGGAATCTTTTCTCCTATGTGGCTTAACCTCTTCACAACGTTGATGTTCACTATTGCACATGTACCAGAGAGAGAGAGAGAGAGAGAGAGAATGGGTGTACGCTCTAACTTCACACACTATCGCCTCTCCCAGGAACGTCTCTTCCCCATCCACACTTCTACGTACACATCCTCTTATATATATATTTTCTTGTGTGTGTGTGTGTGTGTGTGTGTGTGTGTGTTTCTTTCCCTCCCCAGCTTCCTATGCACAGTATAATACCCCCATCTTTTCCCCTTCCTTCCCTCCCCCTTCCCTCCCCTCCCCCTCCTCTTCCTCCTCCTCCTCCTCCCTTTCATCTCTCCCCCCATTCTCTCTCTCCCTATTTCCCTCTTTTCCTCCTTCCCTCCCCCACTCTGTCTACCTCCCTCTCCGTCTCCAACCCCTACTTTCCCTCTCTCTCTCTAGATTCTCCTTTTTTATAGAGATTGCCCCAGTTTAGGAGTTTTTCTTTTTTTCGTTTTATTTTTTTACTCTGGTCTGTGGTATAATCTTTTTTGGTGTGTTTTACGAAAGCTTTTTTCCTCTTGATGGGGCAGTACATTACGTAACTCTCTCTCTCTCTCTCTCTCTCTCTCTCAGTCTATCTACCTATTTATCTGTCCATCTTTGTAATGCTCCATCTATCAATTTACGTTTCTCTTTCTATTCACCCATTGATGTATTTTTATCCATCTAGGCATCTGTCTGTCTGTCTGCCTATCTATCTATCAATCTCACTGTATATTATTGTCTATGTCAATCTCTCTCTGTCTATCTGCATACCTATCCTTCTTTCTATCCATCTTTCGGTCCATCTATCTAATTATCTATATATCTTTCTGTATACCTGTCAGCCCATTTCACTCTCTCTACCTATCTATCTATCTATCTATCTCCCATAATTTCAGTACCAAAGTTTTTATTATACTCTATTCTTCACAGTACCAACAAATTTATTCGACTTAGAAATTTTCCAGGACGTGTCTTAGAATTTATTCAAAGCTTCACCAGATTATTTTATTTTATACACACGAGAGAGAGAGAGAGAGAGAGAGAGAGAGAGAGAGAGAGAGAGAGAGAGAGAGAGAGAGAGAGAGAGAGAGAGAGAGAGAGAAATTAATGTTTTTTTTTTAAGTTTATTCCTGCCAAGTGGTGGTAGGTGAGGGTGCGAAGCATCCACTCACTCGATGTAGTGATGTCTCTTTCTCCCCTCCCCCTTCGTCCCTCTTATTTAATAATTCGGTCATTTCCTCTTACCAGGGATTAAAACAGACTCTCTCTCTCTCTCTCTCTCTCTCTCTCTCTCACGCAGTCTGGGCCATCAGTAACTATGCATTAAATCATCATGCAATGGATCAATCAACAATCATGCAGTGGCTCTCGGTTCATTATTGCACATACCAGAGAGAGAGAGAGAGAGAGAGAGAGAGAGAGAGAGAATCCACTGTTTGTGATAGTACAGTAAGCTTTCCATGTCCATGTATATATGTGTGTATGTATGTACGTATGTTTGTATGTAAGTTTGCTCTCCAGTCGATTAGTGTGCACATAACCCTTCAGTACATGTGTGCGATTATCATCAATTGTACTTAATTCTACAGTACCTTTTAGCTCGCACGAATTTCCATCACCTCTCCAATCCATCCTGCTGTCACATTCATCACCTTATTTCTCTCTCTCTCTCTCTCTCTCTCTCTCTCTCTCTCTCTCTCTCTCTCTCTCTCTCTCTCTCTCTCTCTCTCTCTCTCTCTCTCTCTCTCCTACACTAATTTCAATCTCTACTTTTCCCACAGTCATGGCCGCCCACTCCTACCCTTCCACCGTGCTACTCTTCGCTGCCGTGCTTCTAGTCGTCCTCACAGCCCCTGGCACAACCACAGACGGTAAGCAGAGAGAAGTGAAGCAGAAATATAATAAAAGATTACAGGAAATACGAGCAGAACCCAAAACAAAACAAAACAATAAATAAATAAAATAAACAGACACGCCACGACAGATGGTACTCAGAAAACGAATCGTAAGCAAAAACAGACGACAAAAACATAAAAACAAAATCACACTGACAAAAATGGTCATTGTACTGACGAAAACTAAAAAAAGAAATATGTAAAAACAATAAAGAAACAAGCATAACCCCGTACTAGAAACACGTAAGTAAAAAAAAAAGAAGAAGAAGAAGAAGGAAAACTAGACGTACAAGAAAAAACACACACACAACAATAAAGAAAGATGCCATCCCACTACAGGCTGTCAGTGAAAACAAGGGAAAAGACATCAAAAGCACATGCAACAAATCCATACCCACAAATATCGCCAATACATAAAGTTAAATAAAACAATGATAAATTTTGGGGACAGGGCGACATGGAGGCGATTTGTTTTTGGCCACCCCTTACGCGATTAAGGCATCTGGCAATAGGTGGATAGAAGGCAAAAATAATCCTTCGAAATCCCAGATCTGACTCAAAAGCAAAACACATAATCATATCACTTTCATAAAAATCTGAAAATGCAATGAAAGAAAAGAAAAAATATAGTATGCTCACTCTAAACTAACAAAGATCCCTAACTCCATTTTACCTCTGTTGATGGCCGAGTCCAGTCAAATCCATTGGTCTATTTGACTAGTAACCAAGAAGACTCATTCCTACCTCATAGCTAAACTTCACCAGATTTCAAGCAACCAGGATGTAGTATTTAAGATACAGGAAATTACAGGACTGACTCAGTTCCGTCAGATGAAACACTGACAACAGTTAAGATTAATTAGGCTTCCCCTGAAAGCAGAAAGTCTCTCCGTTTTTTGTGATGCAATGTACCCCATTTTCTTTAACCGCGAGCGCTCCGCTGGGAATGCCACATGAATTAAACATTGGCTTTTTGCTGGCGAGAGAGAGAGAGAGAGAGAGAGAGAGAGAGAGAGAGAGAGATCCTAGCTATCAGTCGCTAGCTAATTCGTACAGTCGAGGAGAAAAATACCGTTTCACTTTTATCCGGACAACTATGAAACTCGTACAAAGTATTCTGAAAAGTCTATTAGATCCGACGATCACATTACTGGGTTTCGAAAGTCATCGCTCAATTTTTCCCACCTATCGTCATAAAGTGGATCAGTATTTATGTCCGCAATTGTACATTAATGAGGCTATGTAGCAGCTTTTCACACTGGTGCTCCCACCTTAAGCTGTGTAAAATCACTGGGATAATCTGGAATAGAGTATGAGTTGTCCCGACCATGTGAGTATTAGTGGTAACAATATTAACACTCTCAGGCTTCCATGACTCACTCCAAGCTAAATAAAATCATCTGGAACTAACTGGAGAAGAATATTGGAGTTCCCCCTACCGTGAGAGGATGAGATATTGAGTAAGCCATTTTCTTTGACACATAATACACCTTAGGGAGCCACGTGAATTAAATATCCGTTTTTTGTTGTGGCGTGCCAGGTAATGAAGGTCATTGTTAGTGGTGGTTTGGTAGTCTGTCTGTATGGCTATGGAAAGGAAATAATAAAGAGTGCAAACCGTGTTCCCAGCATTCAGTTTATTGTTTATTTATGCCACTTACTACGAGGGGAGGTGGTGACCATCATCTGCTCACTTGATGCAGTCCTGCCTTTTTCTTCCTTAGGTGATTCTACACTGGGCAAGAGGTCTAATGGTTTCCTGTAACCTTGCATTTACAACGCTGGGTGGTAACCATATAATCAAATAACGGAGTGATGTGGAACCTATTATGGTGCCACTGTTAACTGGGTAGAGAAGCAAATGCGGCGTCCATCCGGGAACCAAACCTCCATACCTTTCCCGCCCCTCACTGTGGCGAGGCGCTCTCTATCGTATGAGGACCTGGGATTCACTGAAAGGAGAGCCTATAGTGATGGTCGCTCGCCTCGGGTTGATGGGTCTGCTCGGCCAGAGAGACCCGGGTTCCACTTCTACTACTGCTACTACCACTAGTACTACTACTACTATTATTACTATTACTACTACTACTACTATATAAAAATACCATGATGAAAACAGAGCCTCCCATTCGGTGGCACACACACACACACACACACACACACACACACACACACACACACACACACAATGAAACCGTGACTCCCAAACTGGTGGTAGTTCCCTGCCTATCAAAACGAAAAAAAAATAATAATAATAATAAAAAAAAAAAAATCACAATTATCGAGAGAAAAAATACTATTGATAAAGGGACTAAAATAATTGGGAAATAATCACAAAGAATACTTGGGAATATTGTGCACAATAAACACCCATCCATCCATTCAACTATCCATTTATCTGTCTATCCATCCATCCATCTATCCATTCTTCCATCAGTCTATTTATCTATCTGTCTATCCATTCACCCATCTATCTATCAGTCTATCCATCCATCCATTCATCAATCCATTCACCCATCTATCTATCAGTCTATCCATCCATCCATTCATCAATCCATTCACCCACTCATCCATCCGTTCACCCATTTACCCATCCATCTACCTATCTATCTATCTAACCATCCGTCTATCTATCTATTTTATCAATTTATCCATCCATCTATGCATACATCCACCCACCCATCCATCACTCCATCAATCTATCCATCCATCCATCCATCCATCCATTCATTCATTCATCTATCCATCTATCCATCCATCCATATTACGCAGTTGAAATTCTTTACTTCTATATATTATCCCTCTCGTCTAAAAAGCCTCTCTTAAAGACAAATAAATTCCTCTCGAGATAGCTAGATGATGATGATGATAATGATGTAGAAGAAGAAGAGGAAGAAGAGGGTTATGATGACAATGATAAAAAAAAAATAGAAAAAGAAGATAAAGATAATGATGACACCTTTAGTAGTGAAGCAATTAAGCCAAAGTAATTTACGGTCACTATCCACGGAATTTGTTACTATTTTTTTTTTAGTGTACCCTTTAATTACGTGACGAAATTCTGTCCGCGATTTACTTACCACCAAGTAAACAGGCCTTCAGGTAGATTTATGGTACCGTTTACACAGTCAAGCCCAATTTCAGGTGTGCTGTGTGTGTGTGTGTGTGTGTGTGTGTGAAAGTAAGTAGCGCAGTCTTCACATTAGCTTCATTATCCACACTTTCTCTAACTTGAGAGAGAGAGGGTAAAAAATGTACCCTGGTACATCATCTAACTTTAATGTACAATTGTGCTTCATAACTCAGAAGTCTGGAGTTTGGAATTTATGCGGTGAAAGTCCACCTCACTTATTTATTTTTATATGGCGAGAAATCACTGTGATCTTGCCGGGTATTTTTGAAGCAGAAAATTAAAGAACAAAAATGTCTACACTTTTTGTATACAGCAGATGAACAGAGGAAGGAAAAAGAAATTAAATTTAAAAAAATATTCAATACACCACGTCCAGCACTGGCCATAGAAATATCAGGAGTCAGAGGTATTTAAAAATATATATGTATATTTTTTGAATGGATAGTTTAAAATATATTTTTTACACATACAGTCCATTCTATGGCCTATGGTGGACTCTCTCTCTCTCTCTCTCTCTCTCTCTCACACACACACACACACACACACACACGCACACAGCTGTCGTGCTGATAAGACCCGGAATTAAGGAGATGAGAAAGGCACAATATGGTAGGTGAAAAATAAAGATAATATGGGAAGGAAAAATAATGGCATAACAAACCATAAATAAGGAAAATAAAGGAGCAAGAAAGCAGTAAAATAAAATAAAAATGGAGTCGCAAATCAGGAAAATACTGTCAGTAACAAGTCCCACCATAAAATTATTCTTGGGGCGAAAAATATAAAATATTAATGGCAGGAAAATACAGAATGGCGATAATTATTTTTGCGCACGGCCCACACAAGCCCATTTTCCCAGCATCCACTCTCACTCCTAAATACTCGTATACTTCAACGCCCACACACACACACACACACACACACACACACAAAAAAAGGTGGGTTACGGAGAGAGAGAAAAACTGCACAGACGCCAATGTCCTTTCCAATTATAGTAACTTAAAATACAGTATAGCAGAGAGAGAGAGAGAGAGAGAGGAAAAATAAAGAAGCATTGCGTGTCAAGTGGTGTTACTGAACGAAAATGAACTTTATTTCTTAAGGGAACACGTGT
>NC_137057.1:37471018-37501018 GCF_032717465.1 Coenobita brevimanus
ACCTTTGCTAATTTCAGTCTTTTCACATATATGGTTCAGCACACCAGATGACTCAGCTGCACCAATATGTGACTTTGATATATCAAAACAAGTTTGAACATGGGAAAAAAAATTGACAGTTAAAATATCCATTTTTTTCCCTTAGCTCTTACTCAAGCAACGCCTGCAAGTTGCCACTTCAGGCTCTACCTTTGCATGAAAGCTGCATAACATGGCGACGACCACTGCCTCATCTGTACACTAATTATGGAGATACTGAGGGTGTAACAACTTGGACATGTAACAACTAGACCCGGTCTCGCCTAGTAGCAGCTGCAACTCTAGCTCATCTAAATGTGAATCTGGTGGACTGCAGGAGGAAGCTACTCTCCTTTTGCAGTCCACCATCTCTCCTTGGGGGATAGGAAGGGAATTGAGAGATGCCTGTATACCCAAGCAGCGGAGCCACTTGGTCATATCGGTGCCACCACGAGAAGGCGTCCTACTCCATGCCATCAAGAATGCTATCCCATGCATCTAGCACGGTCACGCTTCAAAGTAGCTTGTCAAGATGCAGTGCGGAAGTGCCTGGACATCTTTCGGAGCCACAGTACACACTCTTACTAGATAAAATATTCAAGGGACAATACTGTGATGTAAGTTTACGTTCTGCCGTGACATAGTGGCAATACCCGTTTGTTTCACTTACGGACTCCCAGGACGCGAGTTTGCCTGGACGCAGAAAGTGAACCGTGCTGTTCGCTTGTCCACCTAAATCATCGTTAGCCCACTTTAGCTTTGATTTCTGTTCATTTGAAGGCATCTGGTAATGGACGGATCGTGAATATGGCTTTCTTTTGTTCGGTCTCTCAGATTTTCGTCCATTTGCAGGCTACTGGTAGTGAATGGATCATGACTTTGGCTCCTTTTGTTCGGTTTCTTAGATTTTCTTCCATTTGCAGGTATCTCAAAGTGGACGGTCATGAATCTTGCTTTCTTTTGTTCATTTCGAGGAAAGATGAACATTTCTGCTAGTTTCCATCATGTGGTTCTCTCTACTTTGCATAAACAAGCACTCTCTCTCCTTCTCCTGCAGTCACTCTCTCTCCTTCTCTTGCTGTCATTCCCTCTCCTTCTCCTGCTTTCGCTGTCTCTCCTTTCCCTCCTGTCATCCTCTCTCCTTCTCCTGCTGTCACTCTTTCCTCTTCTACTGCCGTCACTCTCTCTCCTTCTCCTTTTGTCACTCTCTCCCCTTCTACTGCTGTCACTCTCTCTCCTTCTCCTGCTGTCACTCTCTCCCCTTCTACTGCTGTCACTCTCTCTCTCTCTCTCTCTCTCTCTCTCTCTCTCTCTCTCTCTCTCTCTCTCTCTCTTCTTCTTCTTCTGCTTTCATTCTCTCTCCTTCTCCTCCTGTCAGTCTCTCCCCTTCTTCTCCTGTCACTCTCTCTCCTTCTCCTGCTGTCACTCTCTCTCCTTCTGCTCTCACTCTCTCTCTACGGCTCTACATCCTCTCCACAGTGCTTCTTCACAAGCACAATATTATAATGTTATTTATTTTGTTAGTTATTACTCTGCATTCAAAATAGAGATAGCAATTTTACGTCAAGTTAAATATGTACAAAGTATAGTTTAGATGGTTGTGGAGTTGGCTGACTGACTTACTGATTGACTGACTCACTAATTAACTGACTGACTGGTTGGCTGGTTTGTTGGCTAGCCTTTAAGTCTACTGTACATATATAATCAGTGTTACAGAATGTTGCTCTGCTCCTGTAACATAGTGGCGATGCAGGTTTGTTACACGTACTCATGGAGACTCCAAGCACGCGAGTTTGCAGATACGCGGAAATTGGGCTGGTGATTTTTAGGTGGTCTGGTTATTTAGCTGGTTGGTTTGTTGGCTGGTCAGGTGGTTGAGTGGTTGGTTGGATGGATGGATGGGTAGGTTAGGTGATATTTTTATTGTTGTTGGTTGACTGGTTGATTTTGACAAAATTGCAGTGCCCATTTGTTCCTGTTCTCTCAATAACACACACACACACACACACACACACACACACACACACACACACACACAATTTATCACCATTTGTACGTAAGCTGATACATACACAAGATTCTCCCTCTCTCTCTCTCTCTCTCTCTCTCTCTCTCTCTCTCTCTCTCTCTCTCTCTCTCTCTCTCTTTCCTGGTGTAAGTGTTCGTGTTGGTAGCTTCTTGGGTGTGATGGCGTGAGGGACGTAGGACGAGTACTTAACTGTGGAAATGGCTGGGTACGCATGTTTGTGATTTATCGTCAGCTGGGTTGTGACATGTATAAACCCACACTGTTATCTGAATGTAGAAAGGAAGAGAAATTAAGGTCATCGTCCAGGACTCATCATTGTTATCATCATCACCATATGGTAAATTTCATGTATTGTTAACCTGCCTGTGATATATATATATATATATATATATATATATATATATATATATATATATATATATATATATATATATATATATATATATATATATATATATATATATATATATATATCACTCTTATTTAAAAATCATGATAAATTACGAAAATTTAGAGAAAAAAATACTATCATCATCATGATCATCTGGCCATTTTCATGTATTGTTAACCTGTCTCTGTTTTAATATACAACCTTTCATTGTTATTTGAGTGTTGAAAAAAATTACCAAAAGTGACCAAACCTTCACTATTTATTTATTTTTGGAAAGCTGTGGCTAAAATTACCATCCGTATGCAGTAACAATAACTGGAAAGCACGAAGAGAGCATATACCTCTGCCAATGCCAATAAAATTTGCTTTACTGTTGTAATTCCTCTTTCCTACCAGAGTAACCAGATAGTTACTATTATGGTCTCACAACCACTTAATTCTACGGTCTCATTCTGTGATGTTTCACAGTCGCTGATAAAGCATACTCCACCAACGCTAATATAATCTGTGACTTATTCCTACGTCCAGATTCGGATCTGACTCAAAATCTAATCAACATTTCCTTGACCCATTACCCACCTATCTACCAGAATTCACTGAAAACCGATATCAAGTTTTTGAGATAGCTTTTCTACAGAAAGAAAAACAAATACTGGTGAATACAATACCTCCTTAAACTTCGGTGGCGGAGGTAAAGAAAAAAAAAAAAATCCTTCATCATAGAGAGGGTTTTAAGCTGACCTTGAGCTCAAGATATTTAGGGAAAGTTGGTGTGGGGCAGGTGAGGAAACAGAAGGGGGCCATTTTCTAAATTTCGGAGATGAAATAAGGGAAGTAAACATCTAAGATTTTTGTTGGTTTAGCCTTTGGAGTCTGTGCTGGAGGGCTGGCTGGGTTACTTCAGCCAGTGTGTTGATATGGTGGGTAGAGTGGATGGGAGTGGGGAGGTGGAGTGGGTGAGAGGGTTGATGGGAATGGGCGACGGAGTGAGTTAATGGGTGGGTGGTTGTGTGGGGATAGACAATCGGAGTGGGTGAGTGGGTTGATGAGTGGGTGGAAGGGTTTGGGTTATTTTAGACAGGACGCTGACATGGAGGGATGAATGGGTGGGGTGGAGAGAGAGAGATTGGTTGGGTGGGTGGGTGGATGTGTGGGTGTGGACTTATGGAGTGGGCGTGTGGGTGTGTGGGTGGAGGTGGTCTACTTTATACGGGGTGGGATCGGTGGGTAAGTCCGGACAGATGGTGTGGTTGGGTGAGAGGGAGTGGGCAAACGGAATGGGTTTTAAGCAGTAGAAGGTAGACGGAATGGATACATGGTGTGGAGGGTGGGTGAAGGTGAACAGAATGAGTGTGTGAATGAGTGGACAGACGAGTAGGTGAATGAGTGGTCAGGAGTGGGTAAGTGGGTAGGTGTGGGCAAATGGGTGTACAGACGGGTGAGGGTGGGCATATTGGATGGGTAGGTGGGTGAGGGTGGGTTTAGTCATGGTTGTAGTTCTGTATATGAAAGTCTTTATAACGTCAAATTGAGATAAAGATGACAGGAATAATCACTAGTTAAAAATCTAGGGTTATATTATATAATGTTTCGACACGAGGCCTTTAACATAGTACTTGACAAAACCTCGTATTTTTTGTAATGAAACCTGGACATCATACCATTTTGTACCATACATGCATAACATCACTCCACCGTGTGTGTTGGAGAGGGAGGCCTTCACGTGGTGGCACCGATATAACCAAGCGTCTCCACTGCCCAGTAATATAAACATCTCTCATCTCCATCTCTATCCGTCAAAAGGAGGATGGTGGACGATCGGAGAAAGGCACATCTAGGCTGTAGTCCACTGGGTTCACGTTTCATATGAACATGGGGCTGCTGCTGCTACTACAACTACTACTACTACTATTACTACTACTGTTGTTATAGTTTCTGCTACAGCGGCTGCTTGTGATACTTTTACTACTGCAA
This sequence comes from Coenobita brevimanus, assembly GCF_032717465.1. Lineage (NCBI taxonomy): Eukaryota > Metazoa > Arthropoda > Malacostraca > Decapoda > Coenobitidae > Coenobita > Coenobita brevimanus. Next base: position 37,475,431 of record NC_137057.1, read on the forward strand.
CTAGTACTACTACTACTACTACTACTACTACTACTACTGCCACTACTACTACTACTACTACTACTACTACCCTACTACTACCACCACCATCACCAATACATGTCCACCAAAAATCCTCTAATGCAGGTATAACGTCTTCGCTGGTTCCTCGAAGACTCAATCCATCAATGTCTCAAGATGCATCAATACACCTTCACTTAACCTCCTACCTGCCTAATGGTACTCTCCTAAGAAACACAGTATGTCAAACTCAGGTACTGGATGGCAGGAGGTCAGAAGAAGAAGAAAAAGGAGGAAGAGGAGGAGGAGGAGGAGGAGGAGGAGGAGGAGGAGAAGAAAAAGAAGAAGAAGAAGAAGAAGAAGAAGTCGAGGAGGAGGAGGAGGAGGAGGAGATTGATTCACCCATCGCTAAACAATTAAATAAAATCCATCCCACAGTTTGTCCAATATGCATTTTTTTCATTTGAATTTTTTGCATCAGCTAATTAATATATGATAAAATTTTTCGTCCTTACCAGCCATAAACTTATTTGGATCTTCGGTTGTGGTGTTCTTGTTTGTGTTTGTTGCTGGTTTAATGAAGTAGAAAGTGAATTATTATACCCGCACTCACGAAGGGTGAGCAGGTCGTGTGTTTTGAGATGTGTGTGTAATTCACCGGTTCGGTCAGGATCACTTGATGGTCGTGATCGTCAGCTTTTACCCTCCCGGAAGGGAGCTGAGAGCTCATATAGTCCGATCTAAGGGCAAGGCTGTGACCTTCACACACGCACACACCCGTCCCCTTGCTCAAGGGGACAGTAACCACCCACTTCGTCAGTGAAACTTTTCGCAACCTGAGCGAGGCGCGAACTCCCGTCCACCAGTTGGCAAGCGAGAACGTTACCACTGCACCAGCGAGCGGTGTGTGTGTGTGTGTGTGTGTGTGTGTGTGTGTGTGTGTGTGTGTGTGTGTGTGTGTGTGTGTGTGTGTGTGTGTGTGTGTGTGTGTATCTGTGTATGTGTGTGCGTGTACATATCGTTAAGATCCAATATACTTAAACACGGCGGTCTTTATATCTTCTCTCTTCATCATATATCAAAATCCATCGTATTTTGCCATAATGACTCAGGTAAAGTAATATAAATAACCCTAATGTGTCAGCAAACACATAAAAGCCACTCCCAAGACTGAGTGAAAGACTGATTGAGACATATTGCCTGCCCAAGTGGGGATGATGGGTGATAATTTTATATGCTAGATACAGGCGAAGTCAAAAACTCATTTTACTTTCGGAACTATTGACAAAGATGTAAGCTGTTATCTCTCTCTCTCTCTCTCTCTCTCTCTCAACCTTTCTTTTTCCTCCCCAGACAACTCAGTATGGCAAGATACACTCAAGGAAGCGCCCCCTATCCAGTATTCCACCTTAAGCAGTCCTTCCTTCACCAGTTCAACGGGAAGACGGTCAGGGTGGTATCCGGAACTACTGCCATGCTGCCTTATGGGATCAGGAACTCGCATAACTATACGGTGAGTTATTCTGAGTTATTCAAGGAGAAGGACGTGGAAGGTACATCGTTGATTGCATATTTTTGTATGTGGGAATGTCTATGGTACGTTGTGAGAGAGAGAGAGAGGGAGAGAGAGAGAGAGAGAGAGAGAGAGAGAGAGAGAGAGAGAGAGAGAGAGAGAGAGAGAGAGAGAGAGAGAGAGAGAGAGAGAGAGAGAGAGAGAGAGAGAGAGAGAGAGAGAGAGAGAGAGAGAGAGAGAGAGAGAGAGAGAGAGAGAGAGAGAGAGAGAGAGAGAGAGAGAGAGAGATATGCATACACAGATAGACATATTGATAGATAGGTGGATAGATAGATAGTGACAGATACTGTGTGTGTGTGTGTGTGTGTGTGTGTGTGTGTGTGTGTGTGTGTGTGTGTGTGTGTGTTGAGAACCATGGCTACGTTCCCTTGACACCTGTCAAATTTACATAACTACACAGGTGAGCTGAGAGTGGGTAGCCTGGGCCATTTACAATTTACTTAAGTATAGGCAAATAGAGGTGTACAGACCATTAACAGGTGTACATACAGGTAATATTACATAGACAGGTGGTGTTGTTAGTTTAGGTTAGATTCAGTTAGATTAGGTTAGTAAAGGTTAGGCTGGTTAGGTTAGGTTAGATTTGGTTAGGTTAGGCTAGATTAGGTTAGGTTAGGTTGGTATAGGTTAGCAGTGAAATAGGGAGAAATTCATAGGATATAGATAGATACTTGAAAGATATAAAAGAAAAGAAAATCTGTATCAAGAAAGAGGTCTTAATGGAAAGTGCTTGAACGGAAAACAAAGTAGGAATTATGGGCAATGGGGTAAAATTTATGGGAAGTAGTACAATGAATTACTGAAGCTATCATGCTTTATATCAAGAAGCAATTTATCCGAGTTCTTGGATGACCTCGCAGAAAAGGGTCAGTGATAAAAAAGAAAAGAAGAAAACTCTCTCTCTCTCTCTCTCTCCATCGTATCCTCAGACTGTGAGAATATTAATTTCAGGACTCAACTTGAAAGCTGGCAATAGGTAGGTGATAAGTAAGTAACGAAGGAAGGTAGAAAGGAAAGAAGGGAATAGGCCACTCCATCAAAACACATGGGACAGTTCAGCCACTTCACTACGAGAGGCCCTTTATAAGCTGGGTAAAACTGCCTGGCAGAAAGAACAAAGGTGAGTAGATACCAGAATAAGTCGGTTTATAGCGAGTGTTTGGAAGCTTTTTAGTCCTGGATAATGTCCAGAAATGGAATTAAATTAGTGTGTGTGTGTGTGTGTGTGTATGTGTTGAGAGAGAGAGAGAGAGAGAGAGAGAGAGAGAGAGAGAGAGAGAGAATTCACATCTACCACATCCCTAACCTCACCAAACATCCATCAGTCTGTATCCCACAGGTGTCATGGGTCACAGGGAGAGACATTCGACCACTGTCCACGAAATCCATCACGTCCACCTCCGATACAAGATTCGTCTCTGTCAGTCCAGCAGGAGGGGAAGAGTGGATCCTGAAAAAACATTAGACTACGTCAGAGCAGCGATGCGGGGACCTACCGTATCTCTTCCAGGTCTCCACTACCCCACTCTTCACTCGTACTGTTAACCTCGCTGTCCAGGGTAAACTAACTTTTGGCGGCGATTTTACTTTTTTTTTTCAGTCACCAATTAATAACCTTTTCACCATAATTTTTCTTTATTATTTAACGATACGGGGTCCTGTCTCTGCCAGGTCTCCACTACCCCGCCTATCACCAGCACCGTCAACCTCACTGTCCAAGGTAACCTAATTATTGGCGGCAAATTAACATTATATATATATATATATATATATTTATTTATGCGAGGAAGAAGGAACCAAAGGCCATGAGCCCGCAATAAGAGTTCCCTCCAAGAGAAAAACAAAATACAAGAGAGAGCCAAATTCAAGATCCATTCATTTCGAGATGCCTGGACACACTGCATTTGAAAGACTGGAGATCATAGGCAGCAGGAAATACAGACAGAGGGAGACAGTTCCAGAGTTGACCTACTGCATAAATGAAGGACTGGGAGTAACGGTTAACTCTTGCATTAGAGAGTTGGACAGAAAAGGGATGAGAGTTTGCGCTAGACGGGTGCTACGCGCCCGTCGTAAAGGTGGAGGAATGCATGCAGACAGTTCAGGGGAGCAGTGACCATTAAAGTAGCGGTAGAAAAGAGATAAAGATGCAACAGTGCGGCGAAGCGACAGAGGTTGAAGGGAGTTAGTAAGTGGAGGAGAGTTAATGAGACGAAAAGCCTTTGACTCCACCCTATTGAGAAGAGCTGTGTGTAGGGAGCCTCCCCACACATAAGAGTTGTACTCCACACAGGGAGTGTATATATATATATATATATATATATATATATAACACACAGTCATCATTTATTAACCTTTACAACAGGAGGAAGTATTTTTTGCATTTTGTTATTTTCCTTCTTTCTTTCATCTTTTTTTTTTTTTTTTGACTTGTACCTACCTTTTATTTGTCACTTATTCCTATAGCTATGACCTTTTTTCATTCTACAAAGTAACCAATAATTGTGGACCAGTCTCTCTCTCTCTCTCTCTCTCTCTCTCTCTCTCTCTCTCTCTCATCACTAATTCTTATCATTTTCAGTATGAGGATTTTTTTTTCCTTTTTCTTTTGCTATCACTTGGGGGATGCAGGTAGCTGATGTTCTACATGACGATATTTATTTGTTTATTTGTTTATTTATGTATTTTTGCACTCATTTACCTCTGAACTGTAACCTTTTCAGGACGAATACAATTTTCTCCCCTCCTCCGCCACCCCGGCATTGTCAGTTTCTATCTATTGCCAGACGCTTTAATCCCATACAGAGTGGCCACAAAAAAATCGCCTTCACGTCGCCCTGTCCCCCGCCATTTCACTGCCCTGCTCCCAACTCAAACCCCACTCTCTCATATACTTCTCCACTCCATCCCTCCATCTCATCCTTGGCCTCCCCCTCCCTCTCCCTCCCTCTACCTCATCACATACACTCTCCTCGTCAGTCACTCACCCTCCATCCTCTCCACATGGCCAATCCACCTCAATGTATTTCTCCTAACGCTTCCTCTCACATCCACATCCACACCACAACGCTCCTCTACATCTTCATTTGTCAGTCTGTCTTTCCATGTGACTCCACTGGCTCCTCTCAAGTAACTCTTTTCCACTGCTCCCACTCTTGACTTGTGTCCCTCCAACAACGTCCAAGCTTCACTTCCATAAGTTAGCGTTGGTATCACAATTCTGTCATGTAGTAACTTTTCACTTCCATGTTTACTTCCCTGTTTCTTATCTCTGCTTTCAAGGACCCAACAACCTTTCTTCTTTGTTGTACCCTTTTAAGCACTTCACCCTCCAAACTTCCATCCTTACTCATCACAGTACCCAATACTTAAACGTACTCACATTTTTCATTTCCCCATCATCCAACCTCACTATACATTCACTGATTTCATTTCTCTCGAAGACCATAACGTTACCCTTCTCTACTGTCACGGGGTTTTTATAATATCTCGGTAATTTTGAAATAAATGTTAAGTATTATTTAATTGATAATAATATTCAATAATATTGAAGAGCAGACAATGGTTGTCTTGCTACATCAAGCAGTGATTACTTTACGCTGGCCTGCTTCGCACGATTCTCTCAGAACGAGAATTTATAAACTTTCTCAACAGTACACAGCAGAGACTAATTACTCACAAATGCTGAATTAGTACTGTTAGCCTCTGGAGAAAGTTACTTCACCCCTGACAATAAATAACTAATACTAATAATAATATCAGGTCCTTGCTGATGCTTAACTCCTATCTAGCACAACGGATTTTAAGTTAATACAACAAGACTGGTCTAAGTACCAGTTATGCATAGTAAAACGTCTATGCGAGCTAGGAGCTATGTGGGAAATAAGCTTAATTATGGAGAAATGAAACAAGAGTTTACTTTACATTAAGCTCAAGAAAAAGAACTGTTAAATTTATTGATTACAAAAATAAATTTAACGTTACATTTCAAATCAAATCAATGAGACCGCACTCACTCACTCACACACGAGCTAAATCCTTAGGCCTAGAAGAAACACCTTAACTAAGCTCTTAAAACTAGGATTATACAAAAAGGAAATACCGGTCGATGAATGCTACGTATCACCCGGGGGGTGGGAGGACTGGATTAACTGTCTCAGTGGAGCTTGGGTGCTAGCGACCTCTCACACTTCTGGAGTGCAGGACCTTCCTCCGTCACAACAAACACTAGACTAAATTCAAAATACATTGTATGGGCAGGACGCACAAGCCACCGGAAGAAGGCGTGGCTAACGGTTTAGGCAAGCAGAGGCGAACGATAAAGAAACAATTGTATCGCTCAGTAGAGCACTTAGTGACATGCATTAAATCGGTCACTTTTGAAAGTGACGAATGTTTTGAAAAGTATACTCCGAAATGGAGGGAGAAACGGTTAGCTGAGCGATACACAGTGAGTTTTCCACTAATAGTTCGTGGCTTCTCACAAAAGGGAAATGTCGCGAATTGATTCGTGACATTACGGCCTTACAAAGTTAAATTTTTTCCTTATGGGAAAAAATTTGTGGATATATATATATATATGTACACATTCTAAGTCATTCACACAAGATTCACACTGTGGTGTGTGTGCTATCCTGCTACAGGAGAAAGTCGCAGTCGCCAGTGAGCGAAAAAATCTCGTATTTACGTTAATAGAAGCAAGCGATACTTTGGCACACACTGCAGGAACGGACAAAACTATCTATGTCCCGTCCCATCCCTGGCCAGAAAAAGTCAGCTCGGATACGGCCCTGGGTCTTCCTTTTCCCCATGTGACCTCCTGAGGCTGAACAATGACCCCATTGTAACACTGCTAGGCGGTACTTGGCGGGAACGACAAACTGCAGTCGAACCTCGCCCTCGGGTGTTCGTGACTCACGGTAGAGCCGTCCTTGTTTATGAAGGAACTTGGCTCGACCTCCCCGTGAATACTTAATCACTCGACCCTTTTGTTTGTTCCGCACGGCAGCAAGTGTCGGGTCAGAATGTTGTTCTTGCACAACAAGTTGGCTACACATCAGATCTTGCGGCGATTCAATGATCACTGGGGTGACACAGTCTGGAGCCTCAGTCATGGCTCGTGTTACCGCAGCAGCCGAAGTCTGAGTAGCGCCATCATCGGAGCAACTATCCTTGACTCCATTAATATTTCCAATGATGAGGTTAAATAAGGGTTCTGGCATGACAACTGCAAGTGTCGTACCAGTATAAAATGGAGATGCCACCTGGATACATGCCTCAGGGAACAATCTCACTGATCCATCAATAAGATTTGCATGTATCTGTCGACCTGTATACTGCTCAGGCCGAACTAGACTCTGCTTGACAGAGCAACCTGAGGAACCATTGTCTCTCAGGACCTTCACAGGAATGCCTCCCACAAACCCTGGCTGAACAAGGAAGGTACTGTCACCTGTGGGAGGGCCTGTAGAGGAAGCAGCTAGCCACTCATGAGGCTGCTGAATTGATGCGGCAAACATTGTGCCTTGAGGGTTATAAGATGGAACATTGGCCATCTGTGGAGAGGGGTTCACTGTCACTGTGGGACTAGTGAACTGTGGGGAAGTACCCACACTGGTAGGGACGTGACCACCAGGCTGCTGCTGAGGAATGAAGGCTGCATTCGCTTCCTGCCTCTTTTGAGCTGGTGGCGAAAAAGTTTGTCCCGAAGGTCGGTTGCGTGGCTGATACTGCTGCTGGTTAGGGTACTTGTTGTACCTCTTCCACTCAGGTTTCTGAGTGTTTTGCCCCTGGTCCTTCCACTGTGGTTTTGGACCTTGGCCATTACTCTGAGAACAGCCTTGGTGCTGGGATTCAGTCTGAGACGGCTTCCCAGATTTATCAGGTTTTCTGTTCCAGGTGTTTTGCTGCTTGCGAGTTTGATACCCGTATGCAGTAAAGAATGCGTCAGCCTTTTCTGCCATTTGGCTGGCATCTTTCACCTGGCAGATCTTAAGCTGTGCTATGAGCTCAGCAGGCCACGACCTCTCTAGCTGTGTACGCAGCATAAGGTCAATTATCCCCTCACGCGTGGAAGGAGTTTCATCTTTCTCCATCCACTCATTTAAGAAAGCTGTGAGACGATCAAGGAACTGAACAGCTGTCTCCTTGTCTTGGAGACGAGCTCGCATGAACTGAACTTTGGCGTCGTCTACTGTGAGACCATATGCCTTAATGAGTGCAGCTTTCATCATCTCATATGTGAGACTGTCTCCACGAATTCTGTGGAGAATATCGAGGGCAGGGCCCTCAAATAGGCTAAGAAACTGAAGCCGCTTAGCTGCCTCATCCAGTTGATATAAGTCTGCCATGTCCTCAAAACGAGCTATGTACGGCTCGATTCGCTCGCTTTCCTTGTATGAAGGAAGCTTGAAGCGTGGGGTCGCCAGGACATGTGCAGGGAGAACGCTCGTGGAGCTTGGACCAACTGCACCAGACGTGTCTGAAGCCAAGGAATCTCGCTTGAGCTTCAGCACTTCAAGTTCATGTTCTCGTTCTTTCTCTCGTTCCTCTCGCTCGTGTTCCAAGTCGAGTTCGCGCTGTTTTTGCTCGTGTTCACGCTGTTCTCGCTCGTGTTCCAAGTCGAGTTCGTGCTGTTTTTGCTCGTGTTCACGCTGTTCTCGCTCGTATTCGCGCTGAATTCTACGCTCTTCACGAGCATCTTTCTCACGTTCTTGCTCGTAATTGAACCGTGAGAGTATGTATATATTCTTTAATTTCAGTTGGGTCCATAAGACCCATATCTTTGGCTTCCTGTAAAAATACAGCGGTAGCCATGATGCTAGCTCAATTTACTAAGTAACCGAAACTGAGTACTGACTGCTTAGCGAACGAATGCTAATAATACAAATAAAGAATACAGACACAAGCTAGTGGTGACCAGTCTTATCTAGTTAACTGGCAAAGAATAAATAAAAAATGTAAATGACTGGGAAGACTCAATAATAAACACAATGGGTACGCCGACTTCCCAGGAGTGAATAAAATCGTCTGGCGTTACCAAGAATAAACTAGAGTTAAGTACTCTATTGATTAATAAAGCAAAAACTCACTTGCTAAATTAACGGTAAACACCAGTAAACTTGTGCCTATAAACTTTAATAAATTCCTAAATATGAACGAGTGAGCACTATCTCGTGAACAGCTTTATAGCTAGGAGTTAATATCCTGGAATGAGGTCGCCAATTGTCACGGGGTTTTTATAATATCACGGTAATTTTGGAATAAATGTTAAGTATTATTTAATTGATATTAATATTCAATAATATTGAAGAGCAGACAATGGTTGTCTTGCTACATCAAGCAATGAATACTTTACGCTGGCCTGCTTCGCACGATTCTCTCAGAACGAGAATTTATAAACTTTCTCAACAGTACACAGCAGAGACTAATTACTCACAAATGCTGAATTAGTACTGTTAGCCTCTGGAGAAAGTTACTTCACCCCTGACAATAAATAACTAATAATAATAATAATATCAGGTCCTTGCTCATGCTTAACTCCTATCTAGCACAACGGATTTTAAGTTAATACAACAAGACTGGTCTAAGTACCAGTTATGAATAGTAAAACGTCTATGCGAGCTAGGAGCTATGTGGGAAATAAGCTTAATTATGGAGAAATGAAACAAGAGTTTACTTTACATTAAGCTCAAGAAAAAGAACTGTTAAATTTATTGATTACAAAAATAAATTTAACGTTACATTTCAAATCAAATCAATGAGACCGCACTCACTCACTCACACACGAGCTAAATCCTTAGGCCTAGAAGAAACACCTTAACTAAGCTCTTAAAACTAGGATTATACAAAAAGGAAATACCGGTCGATGAATGCTACGTATCACCCGGGGGGTGGGAGGACTGGATTAACTGTCTCAGTGGAGCTTGGGTGCTAGCGACCTCGCACACTTCTGGAGTGCAGGACCTTCCTCCGTCACAACAAACACTAGACTGAATTCAAAATACATTGTATGGGCAGGACGCACAAGCCACTACTACTACTACTACTACTACTACTACTACTACTGCCACTACTACTACTACTACTACTACTACTACTACTACTACCCTACTACTACCACCACCATCACCAATACATGTCCACCAAAAATCCTCTAATGCAGGTATAACGTCTTCGCTGGTTCCTCGAAGACTCAATCCATCAATGTCTCAAGATGCATCAATACACCTTCACTTAACCTCCTACCTGCCTAATGGTACTCTCCTAAGAAACACAGTATGTCAAACTCAGGTACTGGATGGCAGGAGGTCAGAAGAAGAAGAAAAAGGAGGAAGAGGAGGAGGAGGAGGAGGAGGAGGAGGAGAAGAAAAAGAAGAAGAAGAAGAAGAAGAAGTTGAGGAGGAGGAGGAGGAGGAGGAGATTGATTCACCCATCGCTAAACAATTAAATAAAATCCATCCCACAGTTTGTCCAATATGCATTTTTTTCATTTGAATTTTTTGCATCAGCTAATTAATATATGATAAAATTTTTCGTCCTTACCAGCCATAAACTTATTTGGATCTTCGGTTGTGGTGTTCTTGTTTGTGTTTGTTGCTGGTTTAATGAAGTAGAAAGTGAATTATTATACCCGCACTCACGAAGGGTGAGCAGGTCGTGTGTTTTGAGATGTGTGTGTAATTCACCGGTTCGGTCAGGATCACTTGATGGTCGTGATCGTCAGCTTTTACCCTCCCGGAAGGGAGCTGAGAGCTCATATAGTCCGATCTAAGGGCAAGGCTGTGACCTTCACACACGCACACACCCGTCCCCTTGCTCAAGGGGGACAGTAACCACCCACTTCGTCAGTGAAACTTTTCGCAACCTGAGCGAGGCGCGAACTCCCGTCCACCAGTTGGCAAGCGAGAACGTTACCACTGCACCAGCGAGCGGTGTGTGTGTGTGTGTGTGTGTGTGTGTGTGTATGAATGTATCTGTGTATGTGTGTGCGTGTGCATATCGTTAAGATCCAATATACTTAAACACTGCGGTCTTTATATCTTCTCTCTTCATCATATATCAAAATCCATCGTATTTTGCCATAATGACTCAGGTAAAGTAATATAAATAACTCTAATGTGTCAGCAAACACATAAAAGCCACTCCCAAGACTAAGTGAAAGACTGATTGAGACATATTGCCTGCCCAAGTGGGGATGATGGGTGATAATTTTATATGCTAGATACAGGCGAAGTCAAAAACTCATTTTACTTTCGGAACTATTGACAAAGATGTAAGCTGTTATCTCTCTCTCTCTCTCTCTCTCTCTCTCTCTCTCTCTCTCTCTCTCTCTCTCTCTCTCTCAACCTTTCTTTTTCCTCCCCAGACAACTCAGTATGGCAAGATACACTCAAGGAAGCGCCCCCTATCCAGTATTCCACCTTAAGCAGTCCTTCCTTCACCAGTTCAACGGGAAGACGGTCAGGGTGGTATCCGGAACTACTGCCATGCTGCCTTATGGGATCAGGAACTCGCATAACTATACGGTGAGTTATTCTGAGTTATTCAAGGAGAAGGACGTGGAAGGTACATCGTTGATTGCATATTTTTGTATGTGGGAATGTCTATGGTACGTTGTGAGAGAGAGAGAGAGAGAGGGAGAGAGAGAGAGAGAGAGAGAGAGAGAGAGAGAGAGAGAGAGAGAGAGAGAGAGAGAGAGAGAGAGAGAAAGAGAGAGAGAGAGAGGGGGAGAGAGAGAGAGAGAAAGAGAGAGAGAAAGAGAGAGAGAAAGAGAGAGAGATATGCATACACAGATAGACATATTGATAGATAGGTGGATAGATAGATAGTGACAGATACTGTGTGTGTGTGTGTGTGTGTGTGTGTGTGTGTGTGTGTGTGTGTGTATGTGTGTGTGTGTGTGTGTGTGTGTGTGTGTGTGTGTATGTTGAGAACCATGGCCACGTTCCCTTGACACCTGTCAAATTTACATAACTACACAGGTGAGCTGAGAGTGGGTAGCCTGGGCCATTTACAATTTACTTAAGTATAGGCAAATAGAGGTGTACAGACCATTAACAGGTGTACATACAGGTAATATTACATAGACAGGTGGTGTTGTTAGTTTAGGTTAGATTCAGTTAGATTAGGTTAGTAAAGGTTAGGCTGGTTAGGTTAGGTTAGATTTGGTTAGGTTAGGCTAGATTAGGTTAGGTTAGGTTGGTATAGGTTAGCAGTGAAATAGGGAGAAATTCATAGGATATAGATAGATACTTGAAAGATATAAAAGAAAAGAAAATCTGTATCAAGAAAGAGGTCTTAATGGAAAGTGCTTGAACGGAAAACAAAGTAGGAATTATGGGCAATGGGGTAAAATTTATGGGAAGTAGTACAATGAATTACTGAAGCTATCATGCTTTATATCAAGAAGCAATTTATCCGAGTTCTTGGATGACCTCGCAGAAAAGGGTCAGTGATAAAAAAGAAAAGAAGAAAACTCTCTCTCTCTCTCTCTCTCTCTCCATCGTATCCTCAGACTGTGAGAATATTAATTTCAGGACTCAACTTGAAAGCTGGCAATAGGTAGGTGATAAGTAAGTAACGAAGGAAGGTAGAAAGGAAAGAAGGGAATAGGCCACTCCATCAAAACACATGGGACAGTTCAGCCACTTCACTACGAGAGGCCCTTTATAAGCTGGGTAAAACTGCCTGGCAGAAAGAACAAAGGTGAGTAGATACCAGAATAAGTCGGTTTATAGCGAGTGTTTGGAAGCTTTTTAGTCCTCGATAATGTCTAGAAATGGAATTAAATTAGTGTGTGTGTGTGTGTGTGTATGTGTTGAGAGAGAGAGAGAGAGAGAGAGAGAGAGAGAGAGAGAGAGAGAGAGAGAAAGAGAGAGAGAGAGATAATTCACACCTACCACATCCCTAACCTCACCAAACATCCATCAGTCTGTATCCCACAGGTGTCATGGGTCAGAGGGAGAGACATTCGACCACTGTCCACGAAATCCATCACGTCCACCTCCGATACAAGATTCGTCTCTGTCAGTCCAGCAGGAGGGGAAGAGTGGATCCTGAAAAAACATTAGACTACGTCAGAGCAGCGATGCGGGGACCTACCGTATCTCTTCCAGGTCTCCACTACCCCACTCTTCACTCGTACTGTTAACCTCGCTGTCCAGGGTAAACTAACTTTTGGCGGCGATTTTACTTTTTTTTTTTCAGTCACCAATTAATAACCTTTTCACCATAATTTTTCTTTATTATTTAACGATACGGGGTCCTGTCTCTGCCAGGTCTCCACTACCCCGCCTATCACCAGCACCGTCAACCTCACTGTCCAAGGTAACCTAATTATTGGCGGCAAATTAACATTATATATATATATATATATATATATATATATATATATATATATATATATATATATATATTTATTTATTTATTTATTTATGCGAGGAAGAAGGAACCAAAGGCCATGAGCCAGCAATAAGAGTTCCCTCCAAGAGAAAAACAAAATACAAGAGAGAGCCAAATTCAAGATCCATTCATTTCGAGATGCCTGGACACACTGCATTTGAAAGACTGGAGATCATAGGCAGCAGGAAATACAGACAGAGGGAGACAGTTCCAGAGTTGACCTATTGCATAAATGAAGGACTGGGAGTAACGGTTAACTCTTGCATTAGAGAGTTGGACAGAAAAGGGATGAGAGTTTGCTGCTAGATGGGTGCTACGCGCCCGTCGTAAAGGTGGAGGAATGCATGCAGACAGTTCAGGGGAGCAGTGACTATTAAAGTAGCGGTAGAAAAGAGATAAAGATGCAACAGTGCGGCGATGCGACAGAGGTTGAAGGGAGTTAGTAAGTGGAGGAGAGTTAATGAGACGAAAAGCCTTTGACTCCACCCTATTGAGAAGAGATGTGTGTGGGGAGCCTCCCCACACATAAGAGTTGTACTCCACACAGGGAGTGTATATATATATATATATATATATATATATATATATATATACAGTCATCATTTATTAACCTTTACAACAGGAGGAAGTATTTTTTGCATTTTGTTATTTTCCTTCTTTCTTTCATCTTTTTTTTTTTTTTTTTTTTTGACGTGTACCTACCTTTTATTGGTCACTTATTCCTATAGCTATGACCTTTTTTCATTCTACAAAGTAACCAATAATTGTGGACCAGTCTCTCTCTCTCTCTCTCTCTCTCTCTCTCTCTCTCTCTCTCTCTCTCTCTCTCTCTCATCACTAATTCTTATCATTTTCAGTATGAGGATTTTTTTTTCCTTTTTCTTTTGCTATCACTTGGGGGATGCAGGTAGCTGATGTTCTACATGACGATATTAATTTGTTTATTTGTTTATTTATGTATTTTTGCACTCATTTACCTCTGAAGTATAACCCTTTCAGGACGAATACAATTTTCTCCCCTCCTCCGCCACCCCAGCATTGTCAGTTTCTATCTATTGCCAGACGCTTTAATCCCATACAGAGTGGCCACAAAAAAATCGCTTTCACGTCGCCCTGTCCCCCGCCATTTCACTGCCCTGCTCCCAACTCAAACCCCACTCTCTCATATACTTCTCCACTCCATCCCTCCATCTCATCCTTGGCCTCCCCCTCCCTCTCCCTCCCTCTACCTCATCACATACACTCTCCTCGTCAGTCACTCACCCTCCATCCTCTCCACATGGCCAATCCACCTCAATGTATTTCTCCTAACGCTTCCTCTCACATCCACATCCACACCACAACGCTCCTCTACATCTTCATTTGTCAGTCTGTCTTTCCATGTGACTCCACTGGCTCCTCTCAAGTAACTCTTTTCCACTGCTCCCACTCTTGACTTGTGTCCCTCCAACAACGTCCAAGCTTCACTTCCATACGTCAGCGTTGGTATCACAATTCTGTCATGTAGTAACTTTTTCACTTCCATGTTTACTTCCCTGTTTCTTATCTCTGCTTTCAAGGACCCAACAACCTTTCTTCTTTGTTGTACCCTTTTAAGCACTTCACCCTCCAAACTTCCATCCTTACTCATCACAGTACCCAATACTTAAACGTACTCACATTTTTCATTTCCCCATCATCCAACCTCACTGTACATTCACTGATTTCATTTCTCTCGAAGACCATACCGTTACCCTTCTCTACTGTCACGGGGTTTTTATAATATCTTGGTAATTTTGAAATAAATGTTAAGTATTATTTAATTGATAATAATATTCAATAATATTGAAGAGCAGACAATGGTTGTCTTGCTACATCAAGCAATGATTACTTTACGCTGGCCTGCTTCGCACGATTCTCTCAGAACGAGAATTTATAAACTTTCTCAACAGTACACAGCAGAGACTAATTACTCACAAATGCTGAATTAGTACTGTTAGCCTCTGGAGAAAGTTACTTCACCCCTGACAATAAATAACTAATACTAATAATAATATCAGGTCCTTGCTGATGCTTAACTCCTATCTAGCACAACGGATTTTAAGTTAATACAACAAGACTGGTCTAAGTACCAGTTATGAATAGTAAAACGTCTATGCGAGCTAGGAGCTATATGGGAAATATGCTTAATTATGGAGAAATGAAACAAGAGTTTACTTTACATTAAGCTCAAGAAAAAGAACTGTTAAATTTATTGATTACAAAAATAAATTTAACGTTACATTTCAAATCAAATCAATGAGACCGCACTCACTCACTCACACACGAGCTAAATCCTTAGGCCTAGAAGAAACACCTTAACTAAGCTCTTAAAACTAGGATTATACAAAAAGGAAATACCGGTCGATGAATGCTACGTATCACCCGGGGGGTGGGAGGACTGGATTAACTGTCTCAGTGGAGCTTGGGTGCTAGTGACCTCTCACACTTCTGGAGTGCAGGACCTTCCTCCGTCACAACAAACACTAGACTGAATTCAAAATACATTGTATGGGCAGGACGCACAAGCCACTGGAAGAATGCGTGGCTAACGGTTTAGGCAAGCAGAGGCGAACGATAAAGAAACAATTGTATCGCTCAGTAGAGCACTTAGTGACGTGCATTAAATCGGTCACTTTTGAAAGTGACGAATGTTTTGAAAAGTATACTCCGAAATGGAGGGAGAAACGGTTAGCTGAGCGATACACAGTGAGTTTTCCACTAATAGTTCGTGGCTTCTCACAAAAGGGAAATGTCGCGAATTGATTCGTGACACCTACATTCACCTTCAGATTCCGTTTCTTACACTCTCTCCCAAACTCATCCACCAAGCCTTGCAGCGCCCCTTCGTCTTCACTCAACAACACAGTATCATCTGCAAACAACAGTACAGGGAGTTTCCAAACACTACCCTCTCTCACTAGGGCCACTCCAACATCCACTGTCCCACCTTGTATCTCTTTCGTAACCCCATCCTTGTACAGACTGAACAAGCATGGAGACATGACACATCCCTGTTTCAACCCAACCTTCAAATGAAAAATTCACTCAATTCGCTATCCACACGCACTGCAGCCTTAGCACCCTCATACATACCCTTCACAGCATTCAGCAACCATCTACTCCATATGTTCTTAATACTTTCCGCAATCTTTGTCTATCCACCCTGTCATATGCTTTCACCAAATTCATGAAGGCCGCATACAACTTCTTTCCCTTCTCTAGTAACTTTTCCACTAAAGATCTAAGAATGAATATCCGATCTACACAACCTCTTCCCTTCCTAAAGCCTCCCTGTTCTTCTCTAATTCCTGTTATTTCCCAACTCTATCAATAAGTCTGCTACCATATACTTTCCTATTACACTAAGAAGACAAATTCCCTTATGATTACCACACACTTCTTTTTCCCCTTTCCCTTTGTACAAGGAAATAATTATGCAGTACCTGACTTCCAATCCTCCGGAACTCTACCTTCCTTCCAGGCCAATCTGCACATCTTCCACTTCCATTCTACTACTGTCTCTCCCCCGTGCTTCAGCATTTCACCACACACTCCATCAATTCCTGGGGCTTTCCCCATTTTGACTTTCTTCATTGTTAATTTCACTATAAAAAATAACTGAGCCTCTTGTGTGTGTGTTTCGGGAGAGAGAGAGAGAGAGAGAGAGAGTGAGGGAGGGAGAGAGAGCAGTCCCTAACCTGTAAAATCCAACACACACACACACACACTCGTAAATATGTTTCTGCTCCCAAATCAAGTTTCTCAATTGTTTCCCTTGAAATGAATAAAATCGCAAGGACACAGCTAGAATAAGGTTAGAAAAAATGTCATTATGGTGAGGGAATTAAGTCTCTAATCAGTGCATATCAACACACACACTGAGGGGTGGGGTAAATGTGTGTGTGTGTGTGTGTGTGTGTGTGTGTGTGTGTGTGTGTGTGTGTGTGTGAACCATGGCCTCAGTAATGTAACTATTATTGCTTCGACCCAGGGCACCAAATGAAGTCATTAGTGATAGTCCAGGGTCCAGGCAATCTATCTGCCTATTTACCTCTCTATCTATCTAAGTATTTGTCCATCTCTCTATCTGTCCATTGTTCCAGATTCGTGGCCATATTGGAACCTGCGCTGCCAGTAATATAGTCTGCTTTTTTTTTATCAGATGGAAATTTGTTTCGGGGGAAATGTTGATATCATGGCTCAGCATGATGGAATTTGGCTTTATCTTTATTTATTTATCTATCTAAATATCTGTCTGTCTATCTGTCTAGCTATCTATCAGTCTATCTATCCATCTATCTAGGTGTGCCGAGCAGAGGTGTACAATTCTATATTATTAATCCGTTCCTGACTCATCAAATATTTTACCCATTCACTGCTTTTGTCCATAATTCTTCCTTAAGATAGCAGGTTTTCATTACTGTGTATTTTTTAGTCCACAGGTGTACTCTTGCAAACGTCCACTTGGGCCCTGACGCTGCACTTCAACTGTCCTTATAAGGTACTGTATTTCTTATGCACTTCTGGAACTGTCTTCCTCTGTTTGTATTTCCTTCTGTCTATGACCTCCAGCCTTTCAAACGCATTGTGTCCAGGCATCTCGAAAGGAACAAATCTTGAATTTGGCTCTTTATTATCTTGTTTTTGTTTTTTCTTGAAGTGAACATCTTTCGAACCTCTGGCCTTTGGTTCCTTCTTCCTTGCATAGAAAAAAAAAATCGGTATTCTTAAAATTCCGTTGTCACTTCAAATATCATCGAACACAGATAAAATTTCATCCCATTACCAGAAGCCTCAGAAACAGGCGAATCGAGGAAAGAGGTGTATGTGCAGTCTGAACGTCGCCTGAAAGTGGAGTTTCAAGTGATGTGTCAAGTCCCGACAGGAATCGAACCCGAGACTTCTAGATAGAAGTCAAGCACTAATACCACTACACCACGACGTGATAAAAGCAAAGCCACCTGAATTTTTTTGACGAACCAGGTAAATCCATTATGGGAGGATGTATTTCAATCACAGCACATTAGGATAATTATTGCCCAGCCCACGCAACTCGGCAAGTGGCAGAGCGAGTTTCCATCAATCCCAGACACAACACCAGCTTTTTATATGTTGGACAGACACACATTACGCGCGTGTGTACAAATATTTTGAAGCCTCGGGTTCAATACGCGATCGGGAGCGTAAAATGCATTTGTACACACTCGTGTAATGTGTGTGTCTCAAACAACGCTCGTGTTGTGTCTGGGATAGATTAAAACTGCTCTGTCACATGCCGAATTGCGTGGGGCTGAGAAATAATCCTAATGTGTTGTGATTGAAATATATCCTTCCATAATGGATTTACCTGGTTCGTCAAAAAATTCAGGTGGCTCAGCTTTTATGACGCTGTAGTGTAATGGTATCAGTGCCTGACTTCTATCTGGAAGTTTCGGGTTCGATTCCCGTTCAGGAGAGCAAAAAACATTTGTACTCACGCGTGTAATGTGTGTCTGAGATAGAGAGAGAGAGAGAGGGGGAGTCAAGTATTTCGGTAGGGATAGAAGGATAAATACACAGATAGATAAACAGATAGATAGATTGATAGGAAGATAGGTATGTAGGTAGGTAGAGAGAGAGAGAGTCAAATATTTCGGTAGGGATAGAAAGATAAATGTACTGAGAGATAAGCAGATAGATTGATAGGAAAGTAGGTAAGTAGGTAGGTAGAGAGAGATAGAGGTATCAAACTAATTTATAAAATATACTTAAAAGCAACGAAATATTAAAGAAATAATTTACATGGCACCCATTGTGAAGGTTCTGAGTTCATCGTTATTATCATCATCAATACATCAGTCATTATTATTATTATATATTATTATTATTATTATTATTATTATTATTATTATCATTATTATTATAGACTGGATCTCATGTTGGGGTAAATTAGGTTGTCTTAATGGACTCGGTTAGACTCAGGTTAAGTTAGGTTAGATTGAGTTATAATTAAGGTTTTGTTAGGTAAGGTGCGATGGGGTGAGGTTGGTTAGGTTAGGTACAGTTACATTAGGTGAGGTTGGGTCAAATTAGGTTATGTTAGGTTAAATTAGGTGAGGTAAGGTTTGATTAGGCTGGTTTAGAATTCCAAAAAAGTCAAGGGAGTAACCAGGAGTGGACAAAGGTGGTGTTGGAGTACTGGTGGATGAAGCCTCCACTCACTACCACACACCTGAGATACCAGGTGTCAGGTGGAGTCCCCACCTCTACAAACTTACGAAAATATCTGCCCAGCTGCACACCTGTATTTTGAAAACCAACACCTGTGGAAGAAAATAATTAGTCACTTCCGTCTTATGTCACCCTAATCTAACTTAATCTAACCTAACCTACCCGAACTTAACTAATCCTAGCTGAACCTAACCTAACATCCTAATCTAACCTAAACTAACATACAGTATCGTAGCCTAATCTTACCTAATTTAACCGTTCGTTGGAGGGATACAAGTCAAGAGTAAGAGCAGTGAAAATGAGTTGCTTGAGAGGAGCATGTGGAGTCACATGGAGAGACAGACTGACAAATGAGGAAGTGAGGGAGCGCTCTGGTGTGGATGTGGATGTGATAGAAAACATTAGGAGAAACACACTGAGGCAGTTTGGCCATATGGAGCGGAAGAAGAGCAAGAGACTGACGAGGAGAGTGTATGTGAGTGAGGTGGAGGGGGAAGGAGGGAGGGTGAGGTCATGGATGAGATGGAGGAAAGGAGTGGAGAGGTATATCAGAGAGGGGGTGTGTGAGCTGGGAGCAGGGCAGTGAAATGGCAGGGGACAGGGATACATGGAGGCGATTTGTTTGTGGCCACCCCTTACGGGATTTAGGCGTCTGGGAATAGATAGCATGATAGATAGATAGTCACCTAATTTAACTTACCCCACACCTGTAGAATATATTAGTCACTTCATTCCTAACTTAACCTAACTTAATTTAATCTCGCCTAACCTTATCCACTCCAGAAGACAATCAGTCCTTTGAATCGTAACCTAAACAAACTTAACCTAACTTAACGCGAACCCACACCTGCAGGAGTGGAGTAATGGTGGGGCTGGGCTGGGCGGTGTAGGGTTAAACTATGAGGTGATGTACGGTAGAGTATGACGGGGTTGTGTGGGGTACAGTGGGTAATAATGAGGTGGGTGTGGTGCACTGGGGTAATGGTGGGGTTGGTGTGGTGCAGTGGGGTAATGGTGGGGTGGGAGTGGTGCAGTGGGGTAATGGTGGGGTTGGTGTGGTGCACTGGGGTAATGGTGGGGTGGGAGTGGTGCAGTGGGGTAATGGTGGGGTTGGTGTGGTGCAGTGGGGTAATGGTGGGGTTGGTGTGGTGCAGTGGGGTAATGGTGGGGTTGGGTGGAGTGTAGTGTGGTAATGGTGGGGTTGGGTTGGATGCAGTGTGGTAAAATTGGGATTGGGTGCCGTGCAGTGGAGTAGTGGTGGAGTGGGTGTGGAGAACTGGGGTAATGGTGGGGTTGGGTGAGGTGCAGTGGGGTTATGGTGGGGTTGGGTGTGGTGCACTGGAGTAATGGTGGGGTTGGGTGGGGTGCTGTGGGGTAATGGTGGGGTTGGGTGGGGTGCAGTGGGGTAATGGTGGGGTTGGGTGAGGTGCAGTGGTGTTATGGTGGGGTTGGGTGTGGTGCACTGGAGTAATGGTGGGGTTGGGTGGGGTGCTGTGGGGTAATGGTGGGGATGGGTGGGGTGCAGTGGGGTAATGGTGGGGTTGGGTGGTGTGCAGTGAGGTAATGGTGGGTTGGGTGGTGTGTAGTGGGGTAATGGTGGGTTGGGTGGTGTGTAGTGGGGTAATGGTGGGATTGGGTGGGGTGGAGTTCACTGAAGATAACTGCACTCTCTCTCTCTCTCTCTCTCTCTCACACACACACACACACACACACACGACTTACTGATCATCATGGTGTTAGCATCGTGCCTTGTATCTTAACTGGTGACGGTGGTGTAATCTTGGAGGGAAATCTGTGAGTATCGTACGCGTATGCTGAACTCTCTTATGGTAGTTGGAGTGGTGGTAGTTGTGGTTATGCTGGTGGTTGTGGTGGTAGTGATAGTGCTGGTACGTGTGGTAGTGGTGTCAATGTTAGGTGTGGTGGTAGTGATCGTGAAGTCAGTTGCGGTAGTGGTTATGTTGGCAGTTGTGGTGAAAGGTGTAGTGGTATTGTCATTGGTGGTGGCTGTGGTGGGAGGGGTTGTGTTGGTAGTGGTGGTGGCAGTGATGGTAGCAGTGGTGGCAGGGGTAGTGTTGGTAGCTGTGGTAGTAGTGTTAGCATGAATAACTGCTAATAATATATCATCAGTGATACGCAGAGTTATAATTTCATCATCTGGAACAACATTCGAAATTTCAACATCCATAATAAAGTATGATAATGAAGTGTCTGTGTAGTTTGTAGTGGTGGTGTTTGTGGTGGTGTCTGTGGAAGTGATTGTGATGGAGTCAGTGGTGGTGGTGGTGTCTGTGGAGGTGATTGTGGTGGTGTTTGTGGTGGTGTTAGTGTCAGTGGGATCGAGGGATAGTAAGAGGAAGGTATCTAAGTCAGAGGGTCCGGTCGGCTGTAGTTCACACGTCCCCATCCACGTCCCCTCGGCTGCGTTGTGTCGGCACATCCTGAAGTTGACAGGATGGAGTAAGGTGGGTGTAAGGGCCCTGTTTTAGAAAACATGGGAAGCTTCGTAGCACATCTTCCTGAGCGATTTACTTTGCATAATTCACCGTGATATTTAACACCGCCAATGACGTAGGACGGAGGTTATGTATTCATCCGTGTCTGTTTGTGTAAAAAAATGTCTCAGAAAGTTGTGATAGGATTTCACTGAAATCTGATGGATAGGTGGGCAGCTGATCAAGGAAGAGTTGGTTAGATTTTGTGGAGGATCCGGATCATGATGCAGGAAACAAGTATATATATATATATATATATATATATATATATATATATATATATATATAATGCGCCTGAAGAGTAGGCACTGGCGGAGGTATGGGCTCCTTGAGACTGCGTAGCAGGGCAAACTAATATCGTAGAATTAATATGATTGAGACCTTAAAAGTGTTCGTCTGGTAGGAAAGAGGAGTTACAATAATGAATCACAAATTTTAGTGGCGTTGGAGGTATGTATGTGCATCGCAAGTTCCTTCTTGTTAACGTCAATATGGTTTCCACCAGGACCATACAAGAGAATATTGTGGTGTAATGTGCAGCATAAATCGTTGAAGAACAGGCGTAACGAAATAATACAAGCAATTTACAGCACGAACCTAAGAGCTCTACATGTCATCATTATGTTCCTCCTCCTCCTCATCATCATCTTCCTCTTCCTTCTCTTCCTCCTCCTTCACATCTTCTTCTTCCTTCTCTTCCTCCTCCTTCACATCTTCTTCTTCCTCCCCCTCCTCCCCATCATCGTCATTTTTTCCCTGTATTAAATGGTGTGGGTAGGTTCTAAAAATGGGAATAGGAAAACACAAAAGTAAGAAAAATGTATTATACTCTGGTGTCTTAGTCTCTCTCTCTCTCTCTCTCTCTCTCTCTCTCTCTCTCTCCCTGTGTATTGACCCAAACACATTAAAGCATTCCACCATATGATCTGCACAACAAGGGTGGAGTTCCGTACAAACACATTGACAAATCCATTAACTCACTTTGCAGAGTTGACTTCTTTCAATATTTCAGCATTGCAACATACAGACGAATTATTATTTTTTTGTTTATTTTTCTCTAGGGAATACTTTTCACATTGGAAGAGGTAGTTACATCTATCGCTCACCCTTTTAGCAAAAGAAATTTTTCTTCCGTAGAAGCAAAGATGGTTTATATTTCTGAACAAATATACATGATTAGGGTTCGTAATGTCGTTGGTTACGGAAGCTCCCTAGCACTTTTTTCTTAACGTTTTATTTTTGGCTACGGCTGGAGAGGATGGAGAGCGAGAGACTAACAAGGAGAGTGTATGTGAGTGAGGTGTAGGGGGGAGGGACGGGTAGGCTGAAGATGGGATGGAGGGATAGTGTCAAGAAGTTTATGAGAGAGGGATGTGTGAGCTGGGGGGAGGGCTGTAGAATGGCGGGGAACAGGGCGACATGGAGGAGGTTTGTTTGTGGCCACCCCTTACGGGATTAAGCCGTCAAGCAATAGATAGATAGATAGACGTTAATATGAACAGTATGGCGATAATGGAAGGATTCATGTAACAGAAGAGGAGAGTAGGTGCAATACTGAAAATCACCCCCTTAGGAAAAGGTGTCAGGGAGCTTCCTTAACCAACAAGAATAGGGCCCCAGATGAGCAATGAGGCTCCTTAGAGAACAACAAGACAGATCAAATTGTGTACATAAATATGGACCTGAATTATTACCCACCTAGCAGAAGCAGAAGCAGCAGTAGGGAAGACAAATTTTATTTCCTGAGCAAATATCTATGTGAACTGTGACCCACCTAGCAGAAGCAGAAGTTGTAAGGACAACAGATTTTTTTCTTTTTCATATATAAATGCATACGTGAACCATGACCCACCTAGCAGAAGCAGAAACAGAAGGAGAAGCAGGAGCAGCAGGGAAGGTGGCAGTCTGCTCTCATGCCCAGACCCACTTGCCATTTCTTACAGCTTGGAGGCAGAGGTTGAGGTTGGAGGAGGAGGTCCAGACGGCTATACTTTAACCCTCCAGCGTCATGTAGTAACTCAGGGACCTCAGGTACCTGTTGAATACCATTCCTGCGTCATAAATTCCCTTTACGTCTGTCTGGTGGCGATTTATTCACTCTGCGGTGTTTGAGGTAAGCTAGAGAATATTGTATTTTGGGCGAAGCGAGGCGGAACCAGTCAAAGAAAGCTTGACTCTAAAAAAGTCATTGGTTTGCTGGCTAAGAATTTCTCTCAGCTAAGTATCAGCATCATTACACCCGCGTTTGCAAGAGAGAGAGAGAGAGGATTTATATTGCCAGGTGTGTGTGTGTGTGTGTGTGTGTGTGTGTGTGCGTGTTTACATACAAAAGCCTCTGACGTCTTCGATCCGTATTCTCGTCAGTTAAGGAAGCTTCCTAAGCGACTGAATTTGCTTCTTATTCATTACTGTCCTCTCCTGAGCTGCTTAAATCATTCAAGTATCGTCTCACTCAGCATAAGTACAAAATTATATAAGTTAGCAGGATCCAAAAACAAATCGCTGAGGAAGAGGTGTTAGGGAGCTTCCTTACTTGACGTGAAGACAGAACAAAGACATCACGATAAGGAAGGAGGAGGCTGTAAAATTAACAGCTTAATAATTTTCATAAAGTAAAAAGAAAAACAATGTCGTTGCTATAAAGAGCGGTAAAGTAGCGCATCTTATAAATTCGATTCATACGTGAAATGAGAGAGGGAGGTATGGGTTGGGGGATGGGCAGCGAAATGGCAGGGGATAGGGCGAAATGGGGGTGATTTGTTTGTGGCCACCCCTTACGGGATTAAGGTATCAACTATAGATACATAGGTAGATGGATGGATAGACAAACAAATAAATAGATGGATAGAAGATGGATGGAGGGACAGATAGATAAATAGACAGATGGATAGATAAATAGATAGATAGGCAGACAGACAGATAGAGATAGATAGGTAGATAGATAGATAGATAGGCAGACGGACAGATAGAAAAATAGGATAAATAGATAGACAGACAGACAGATAGATGAATAGATAGATAGAAACAGACAGATAGGTAGATAGATAAATAGACGTAAAATGAACTGGTATTTGAGGTGGAAATTCCATTTTTTCACATCAACAAAATCGCTTGATGTTAGCACGAATAAAACGTTCCTATTGAGACATAATAAGCCCACCACCTACCTCGTTCGTGTGTCCTCTCTATTTAACCAGGAATGCGTTAGGTTCGTGGCCGTGGAAGGGAGGACAGCCACTGACGTGGAATATCTGCATCAATGGGCAGAGCAAACACGGCACGTAATACAGAGAAGCAGCAAGATTGATACTAATGTTGTTACGGTGTTAGAGTCGATAATTGTTGCCTCTCCCTCTCTCTCTCTCTCTCTCTCACACACACACACACACACACACACACACACACACACACACACACACACACACACACACACACACACACACACACACACACACACACACACACACACACACACACTGACACATAGATTCACATTCACACTTTCACACTGACACCCTCACTCTCTCTCTCTCTCTCTCTCTCTCTCTCTCTCTCTCTCTCTCTCTCAGGTCTCGGGAGAGAGTGGGCAAAGGAATGACTTAGTAAAAATTGAATCAGGCCTCAGGCACAGTCAGACTCGGAAAATTGTTACGTCCCTCATCTGCCTCTCCCCCTTAAAAGTTGCTCGTAACTCTTGCTCTACGTTTTCGAAATATATGTGGAGTCCCGGAAGATTTTTGAGGAACTATCTATCTATATATCTATCTATCTATCTATCTATCTATTTGTCTAGCTATCTCTTTCTTTCTTAGTCTTTTTTCTTTCTTATTCCTTTCCTTGTATTTATCTGTTTGCACCTCAGTCTATCTATCTACATATTTGGCTA
>NC_137057.1:37503518-37533518 GCF_032717465.1 Coenobita brevimanus
AAACTTCGATTATTGCACAGAGTCCGTTACTTCCTTAATAACGAGCTGTTAACTAAAATTTACAATCATCATATGCTCTCTCAGCTGGAATATTACTCTAGTGGAATGGTTGTGGAGAGGTTGCACTAAATCAACTAAACAAAATTCAAAACAAAGATTTCAGAATTATCAGTAACAGTGCAATTACAAATAAACTACCTTCCCTTCAAGCAAGAAGGAATGTGGCATCCCTTTCATTATTTTACAGATACTTTTGTGGCAAATGTTCAGACGAAGTTGCATCCATTGTGCCACCTCTCCACGCCTTCCCTCGCGCTACACGGGCATGTGGTAACGCTCATGACACCACCTTCACACTGCAATATTGCAGAAGTTCAGCCTAACAGAATTCCTTTATTCTCCGAACCGCTTCTCTTTGGAACTCGCTTCCCCAGATTAGTTTCCCCCCAAACTTCAACTACAGCAGTTCAAGTCCAACTGTTACAGATTTTTGATGACTGGAGGACACCTATGATATGGTGTATGGAAATTTTATATATTTAACTTAATACTCGTCCCCGCCCCGGAGGAGCTCGGGGACCGGCATTGCTTTTACTTGGTTTGTCTGTTTGTTTGTTTGATTGTTTGTTTGCCTGTCTTAACAACTTTACATAAAACCCACTGGGATGATGGGCTATGACCTTCTGATAACCTGATTAAATTTTGTGCCAAATTGGGCCAAAGCCCAGGCTATAAGCCCAAAAATGAGAGAGAAAAAAAAAGAATCGTTTTCTCGCCATAACTCCTTTCAAAATCTCCATATCGACATGAAACCAAAATCTAAAGGTGCATCTTTCAAATCTGCATCCTATAACATGCCTCATTACATCAGGGGGATCACCCCCCAGTTAGCGGTAGGGGGGTCAATGTCAGGTGGATCGGGCCTATAATGTCAGATGGGCATAAAATCGTCAGTTTTCACTCGATTTACTCCAACTTTGATATGTGATATCTTTGACTAGATATCCTGTTGTGTTTATACGTCAGAATTAATATGACTGCCGGGGACGGGTTTACATTGCCTTGCCACCGCTCCTTGTCCTCCCTATGTTCATACATTGCAACATATATATCTATCTACCTGTTTATCAATCTACTGTATCTATCTGTCTGTCTTCTGTCTGTTTATATCCATTCATCTGTCTATCAGTCTCTCAATCGATCTATCATTCTGTCTTTCTGTCTGTGTGTTTATATTTCTCTATCACTCGGTCTATCTGTCTACCTGTTTGTGTCTGTCTGTCTGTCTGTCTATCTATCTATCTATATACATATCGAAAGCCTCTTATTTCTCCACAGCTTCAAAAACAATAATAAGAGAAGCACCAACGCAACATAGGAATGGTATATATTTTCTTTTTCTCACGAGGAAATGTAAGTTCTTTTGTTTTTTATTTTGCTATTTTCCAGCTCGTCTTCTCGTCAATAGCCAACCCAATTTCTCTGAGATGGAGTGATCGTTTTCAAGGAGCTGTGCAGATGGCCAGAGAAAACTAGGAGGGAGCGATAGTTTGATCTCTCTCTCTCTCTCTCTCTCTCAAAATGTTACCAAGGCGGGGAGACCATCGCGAACGAACTTACTGTGCGATCGAGAGGGAGCGAGAGGCAAAGTGTGTGTGGGAATGAAAGGAGCAGGAAGGGGATTCAGATTTCCTCAAAGTTTTTTTTTTTTTTTTTTGGAGAGAGAGAGAGAGAGAGAGAGAGAGAGAGAGAGAGAGAGAGAGAGAGAGAGAGAGTTAAATATTTACTTGTCCTTACTGTCAGTTCTGAGTAATATACACTATATAATCATTTTGTAAACACAGGGATGAAAAGGGAAATATATCAGAGAGAGAGAGAGAGAGAGAGAGAGAGAGAGAGAGAGAGAGAGAGTCGGAGGGAGGAGACACCAAGGATGAGATAGAGGGATGGAATGGAGAGATATATGAAAGAGGGGTGTATGAGTTGGAGGGAGGACAGTCACATGGCAGAGGACAGGATGCCGTGGAGGCGATTTGTTTGTGGCCACCCTTTGCTGGATTAAGACGTCTGACAATACATAGATAGACAGATAGATATAGACAGATACACAGATAGATAGACTTATGAAAAAAGAAAGAGTGGTGAATGCAAAAAATGATGCAATATTATATCTATCTATAGATCTATCTATCTATCATCCAATCCTACATTACCCCATGAGGAGCGTAGGAGCCCGGGGCTAGGCAGTTGTTCCCGACATTTAAGATGAGAGTGACCAGCCTCACTCATCCCTGAGTGGCATTACATGAGCAATCAACCCCAACCATCCCTTGGATATAAACCTTCACCGGCTCAATCCGATTGGAGCGCAATAATTACCCACTAAACCACCAGGCGCCAAAATTTGGTTATATGGTTACCACCCAGCGTAGTAAATGGTTTCCTGGTGTACAGGAGACCATTTGGCTTGTCACTCAGTGTAGAGTCACCCACAGGCAGAAGGAGGAGAAAAGAATGAAGGAAAGAAAGACAGAAGAGGGAGTGTAAAGTAACCCATACACAGAAGGACAAGGAAAGAATGAACGAAAGGAAGACAGAAGAGGATGGAAGGAAAGAAGGATGGAGGAGAGGAAAGGGCAGAAACCCGAGAGCAGCACTTCATCTAGTGAGTTCAGGCTAAAATAGAAAGACTGTGTGTGTGTGTGTGTGTGTGTGTGTGTGTGTGTGTGTGTGTGTGAAGGAAGTTGGGTCATTTTAACTTCTCCTGTGGCCACTTATCCTGAAAATTTTTGACGCACTTTGACCTCTCCGTTGGCTTAAAGTAGGTGTCATATTAGGTTGTCATAAAAGACTTTGTAGTTACTTGTAGAGAAGTTATATATATTAGACTTGTGGACGAGCGGTTGTTATACTTGAGTAGCTTTGTGAGTAGATAATCTTCTTTCCCATTTATCATGTAGTGACAGGAGAGGTAAAGAATAGTATGGGACTATTTTTATTTGTCTTGGAATATTAACAAGTCTCTCACACAGAGCGAAGTATAAAGTAGAGTCCCGCTAGATATCTCTCTGTCTCGCTCTCTCTGTCTCTCTCTCAAGTTGCTAAGCCCTTCTCCCTGCGACCTGTCTGTTCTATGGCTAGTTTCCTTCTGACTTCTCTTTCCTAAATTCTGGTGAAACAGGAGACGTATCACGTGTGTTCCTTGTGATTGGAAAGTTCTAGAAGCCTGTGTGTGAGTATGTGTGTATGTGTGTGTATGGTCACTAGGCGCTGTCGTGTGCCTATAAAGCATTCCTTGAGTTAAGAGTGTGTAAGCATGTTTAGCATTGCTCGATTCTCGCAGACACAGTACCTTCTCATCATCCGACTTCCTGCTTCTATCTGTCTCTCTATCTATCAATTTATCTATCTATCTATTATGATTTGTAATTATAATATGGAGTCCTAACATATTGCTCGGTCACGCGAAAATGGCGTACCATCGACAGTTAATAGTTATAACATATCAATACATATTATATACATATTATAATGAACTTATAAGCTAATTAAGTGAAATACATAATACTGTAAAAGTAACATAATTGTATGAATATTGTATACATATAATATTTATAGTAAATAGTGATTATTCAGTAATATTACATTTTAAACAAGTTGTATACATTTTGTGAGATGTGTATGTATAACAGACATACGCATATAACTGTGCAATGGTAATACTGCTAGGTTATACATTACATATTGAGTTACCACTTTAGTAATGTCTAATATTTCATCTAACTTGTATGATGATACTGGTAATACAGAATTGTGCTATAGTTGTATGACTTATAGTATTGTACTAACATTGTGGTAATACATAATTGTAACATTTTATGAATTGTTACAAAATATTGTGGTAATGCATAATTGTGTTGGCCTTATAATTGTAGTTACATTTTGTTAATGCAACTATTACATAAGTGTCTTGGCCTTATAATTGTAGTTAAAGTTACATAAAAGTTACATCTTGTTAATGCAACTGTTACATAAATGGTACATATTGTTTGTAGTTACATAATTGTAGTTAAAGTTACATAAAAGTTACATCTTGTTAATGCAACTGTTACATAAATTGGTACATATTGTTTGTAGTTACAATATTGTAGCAAGTGTAACATAATGCAATCGTTTGTCGTTACATAATAATTACATATCGTTTGTAGTTACATAATTGTAGCAAGTGTAACATAATGCAATCGTTTGTCGTTACATAATTATAATATGGAGTTACATAATTGTTACATATCGTTTGTAGTTTATGTGGTATTTTGGCATATGTAGTAACACTTACACTTATTTTCATTTGTTTGTTATGTGATCTTACTCTATTTCTCTCGTTTTTCTTTCTTACTTTTTCTTTCTTTCTTTCTTTTTTTTTTGTATGTATTGATTTTCTATAGTTTGTTTTTCTTCGCTTGTGTACGCTTTTTCTATGTTGTTCATGGGTGCATAATTACTGGCTAATTTCCTAGGGACCCTTTTTTAAGGTTTAGTTTATATTGTATAGATATTACTGAAAATGATATTATATAGTCCTATATTTTGTTATTTTATATAAAAAATATATACACTATATACAGTATTAACAATATACACTGACTTGTTGTTCACTTGTACCTATCGTGGGCAATATATGTGTCAGCACTGTGTGGAAATCATTGTCTTCACGATTGTGTTGAAGATGTTCACTCTTGCTAACGTCATTTGTGTTGGCCGTTTTTTTTTCTCTCTCTTCCTTGTAACTTAATTTGTATGTTTCCACTAGGTAGCTTTAATTAATAAATGTTTAATACAGTTCTTTTAATCGCTCACTGAGTAACTGTGATGGTATATTTTCTTTATCACTTTGTAGATATAATAATGTATAGCTGTATGTATGAAATACATATTTTATGTAGGTATAAATGGTAACACTCGTTGGTAGTAAATAAATGTTATAATAAATGAATGAATATATACAGTGTAGAATATTTACTGTTGGTGCTTATTTAGTGTTTGAGTTATGCAGTTAACTGAAGTAGGTATGTGTATTTAAGCTGTAACTATACAGCACGTTTTATATGTTTGTGCAGAAGCATATTATCTATCACTGTGTATTGTATAAATGAAGTAACTATGTAACTCACTAATTTTTACCGTGGTGGAAATGGTGTGAGTGGTGGTGCAGGTGGTGTGTTGACCGACGTGGCGTATTTTCAGCAAGCACGCATGATGACGTCGACTTCCCACACTGGTAGCTGTGGTGAGTGAATGAGTAGCGATGAGTAACTTGAGTGAAGACGAGTGAGTAAGATGAGTTGTGAATATGGACTTGGTGTTTGCTTCGTCGTCTTGACCTCTTCACACCTGCGTAAGCGTGGAGGTTGGGTGGATGTAGCAGAGAGAGGAGGGTGAGGTCTGGTGGTTATGAGTTGTGTCTCATTCTTCGTTTGTTTGTTCCGTTTTTCTTTGTCGATGTTTTCTCGGTCCTTTTCTCTTGTGATTTACTCGTTGTAGGATGAAGACTGCCGCTACTTGTTGGTGCATGTAGAAGATTATATAGACGACTCGTAGAATTGTTACTTGTAGTTGATTGTAGATGGTTGTAGTTCGTTGGTTCGTCGTAGAAGTTGCAAGATTGTTTGTATCAATATATTGTTAAACTACTTGCAAGGCGTCCTGTGACCTCTTCGCCTCTACATCAGCGTCATGATCGGGGAGACGGAGGGGGCTAGTTGGAGAGAATACTATCAGGAGCTATTTGTGAGTTGTTGGTTGTGAGAGGTATTCTTGTTTTCAATCTTGAAATTTTGTGGGAATTCAATGTTGATTCGTAGACGAGGTTCGTATAACGTTCGCTGCTACCAAATGTCATAAAATACTTTGTTGTTACTTGTAGTGGAGTTATATATATTAGACATGTGGACGAGCGGTTGTTCTACTTGAGTAGCTTTGTGAGTAGATAATCTTCTTTCCCATTTGTCATGTAGTGACAGGAGAGGTAAAGAATAGTATGGGACTATTTTTATTTGTCTTGGAATATTAACAAGTCTCTAACACAGAGCGAAGTATAAAGTAGAGTCCCGCTAGCTATCTCTCTGTCTCGCTCTCTCTGTCTCTCTCTCAAGTTGCTAAGCCCTTCTCCCTGCGACCTGTCTGTTCTATGGCTAGTTTCCTTCTGACTTCCCTTTCCTAAATTCTGGTGAAACAGGAGACGTATCACGTGTGTTCCTTGTGATTGGAAGTTCTAGAAGCCTGTGTGTGAGTATGTGTGTATGTGTGTGTATGGTCACTAGGCGCTGTCGTGTGCCTATAAAGCATTCCTTGAGTTAAGAGTGTGTA
Organism: Coenobita brevimanus; assembly: GCF_032717465.1. NCBI lineage: Eukaryota > Metazoa > Arthropoda > Malacostraca > Decapoda > Coenobitidae > Coenobita > Coenobita brevimanus. The sequence goes on from NC_137057.1 coordinate 37,509,885, forward strand.
AGCATGTTTAGCATTGCTCGATTCTCGCAGACACAGTACCTTCTCATCATCCGACTTCCTGCTTCTATCTGTCTCTCTATCTATCAATTTATCTATCTATCTATTATGATTTGTAATTATAATATGGAGTCCTAACAAGGTCACTAACAAGTTGTGAGTATGGTCGTGGAGATGGGTAGGTGGTGATGTTCTAGTCAGTGTGTTTGTCTATTTGGTATTTGTCTGTCGGGTTTTCTGTGTCTAGACATATTCTGGTCTGACCCCTCTTTGCCTCTGTCTCTGTCTGTCTGTCTCTCTGTCTCTGTCTGTCTCTCTTTCTCTCTCTCTCTCTCTCTCTCACTGAAAGTGAAAAAGAAGACAGTAGTAGCAGTGAGTGTGTTACAGAACAGACTAAAGACAGAGATAATGAAACAGAAGATAGTTGATAAATGTCAGTGTGGAATGGTTAGACAGACACAGGCCACAGACGGTGAAACAGAAGATAGTCAAATAGGTGAGAGAATACTGCAAGTTTTTAGATTCTGATAGCTCCAGACCTCAACTACTTTCTGCGCGTCCACCCAAAATTTCAGTGGCAGTCAGTAAGGCTTTAACCCGCTCCAGAAAGTCGACCAAACGTGACGCCAGTGCAAAACTGACTCAGTCCCTCCTTTACGTTTTACTGGTTATCATATTCTTTCTTATAGGGAGGGGAGGGGAAGGTAAGAAGAGGAAAAGGAGGAGGAGAATGAGGAGGAGTGGAATGAAGAGAAGGAGAGAAATGAAGAGGAGGAGAAAATGAATGTGGGAAAGAGGGAAAATTTAGAAGAAGGAGGAAGACGAGAAGAGGTGGTGAGAAAATAGAGACTGGGAAGAGGAGGAACACACACACACACACACACACACACACACACACACACACACACACACACACACACACACACAAGTACACCAATCTCCGAACACACACACACACACACACACACACACACACACACACACACACACACACACACACACAAAACACTACAGCCTGCAAAATATTGAGCTCCTCTCACTCCAACATTAAAAGCAACCTAACAGCATTTTTCAGGACAATTCCCTATGCAATAGATGAATAGATTAACCAAGAGATGATACTGTATACTGCGAAATGGAATGAGCTCTCTCTATCTCTCCCTCCCTCCCCATTCTCTCTCTCTCTCTTTCTCTCTCTCTCTCTCTCTCACCTACTTACCTACCTGTCTCCCTATCTATATCTGCTTTTTTTCCTTTCCTTCTTTTCACCATCTTTACCTTTATTCAAGTATAGCCTATTCTCTCTCTCTCTCTCTCTCTCTCTCTCTCTCTCTCTCTCTCAAGTGGTCCCATTAGGCAAGTGGTGGATTATATTCAAAGAGCTCTTCGTACTTTAGGGACCGAGGTGCTCCCAACAAGAACCATTTCCTGGCAGTATAAGGATGATGGTGAGGGCGATGGTGAGGGCGATGGTGAGGGTTTGGGTGAGGGTGAGGATGAGGGTGATTGTGAGGGTGAGGGTGATGGTGTTGGTGGGGGTAATGGTGATGGTAAGGGTGATTGTGTGGGTGGTGGTGATGGTGATGGTGAGGGTGAGGGTGTAGGTTAGGGTAAGGTGATGGTGAGGGTGTGGGTGAGAGTGAGGGTGAAGGTGAGGGTGATGGTGAGGGTGATGATGTGGGTGATGGTGATGGTGATGGTGAGGGTGAGGGTGTAGGTGAGGGTGATGGTGATGGTGAGGGTGATGGTGAGGGTGATGGTGAGGGTGGGGGTGAGGGTGGGAGTGAGGGTGAGGGTGAGGGTGGGGGTGGGGGTGATGGTGAGGGTGATGGTGAGGGTGAGGGTGAGGGTTGGGGTGAGGGTGAGGGTGAGGGTGATAGTGAGGGTGAGGGTGATGGTGATAGCGAGGGTGAGGGTGATGATGAGGGTGGGGGTGAGGGTGAGGGTGAGGGTGAGGTTGAGGGTGATGGTGAGGGTGAGGGTGAGGGTGAGGGTGATGGTGAGAGTGAGGGTGAGGGTGAGGGTGAGGGTGATGGTGATGGTGATGGTGATGGTGATGGTGAGGGTGAGGGTGAGGGTGGGGGTGAGGGTGGGGGTGAGGGTGAGGGTGAGGGAGATGGTGATAGTGAGGGTGAGGGTGATGGTGAGGGTGAGGGTGATGGTGATAGTGAGGGTGAGGGTGATGGTGAGGGTGGGGGTGAGGGTGGGGGTGAGGGTGATGGTGAGGGTGGGGGTGATGGTGATAGTGAGGGTGAGGGTGATGGTGATGGTGATGGTGAGGGTGAGGGTGAGGGTGGGGGTGGGGGTGTGGTAGAGCGTGATTTAAGACTGAGGGTGAGTTAGGAATTACGAGGCAAGATGAAAATAATAAAGGTTTCCACCATCATTTTATTTATTTAAGAAGGTTTCCACCATCATTTTATTTATTTAAGAAGGTTTCCACCATCATTTTTATTTATTTAAGAAGGTTTCCACCATCATTTTTATTTATTTAAGAAGGTTTCCACCATCATTTTATTTATTTAAGAAGGTTTCCACCATCATTTTTATTTATTTAAGAAGGTTTCCACCATCATTTTTATTTATTTAAGATCAGTGAGAAAATGAGATAAGAAACACACTGACTTGTAAGATGAGCTAATGAGATTAGAATGAGGTTGGGAGTTACAATAGGAAGTATTGAGGATACTTAAGAGGTATCGTAAAGGAATCTTGAGATGTCTTGTGATGACTTAAGACATTGGGGTGGAGATGGGATTAGGGAGACTGATAGGTATGCACACACACACACACACACACACACACACACACACACACATACTCTATTTGTCAATCTCTCCACCTTTCTATGTATGTATCTATCTGTGTTTGTTATTTATTCTGAAGCTTCTCTCATAAGGTAATAGACCTTAACAACGCACCAAGTATCGCAAGCTCTGTGGTGCTGATTCTCTCTCTCTCTCTCTCTCTCTCTCTCTCACACACACACACACCTTAATTAGCCCCCAGGTATCCAACACCTTTCCTCGACTGCATATTTAAAACAATCTCCTTCTCTCCATAAACCTCTAAGAGGTATTCTAAATCCAAGCACCTTTTCCTAAGCGATTTGTTTTGCCAGTTACACCTGAACATTTTCCTCCCTCTTGTATATGACTTTTTCATATAGACATATATTCCACTACATATATACACGTGGATTTTAAGGTGTAAGCCATAGATAAAATCGCCAAGTAAAATGTGTTTGGGATTCTGCAGTGCCGTCAAGAATACACCTTTTTCTTGTTCCTTGACTCCTGTTAAAATTATCTTAAGTGGATCCAACTGGTTTTAATTGGTTTTAAGTGGATTTAAGTGGTTCGAAGTGGATTTACGTGGTTCTAAGTTGACTTAAGTGGTTCTACTTGGATCTAATTGGTTCTAGGTGGATCTAATTTGTTCTAAGTGGATATAAGTGAATCTAAGTGGTTTAAGTGGTTTTAAGTGGATCTAATGGGTTCTAAGTGGACCTAAGTGATCTATGTGTATCTTAATGGTTCGCAGTGGTTCTAAGTGGATGTAAGTGGATCTAATTGGATTATTGATTCTGAGTGGATCTAACTGGGTTTAACTGGATCTAAGTGATCTTTATTTCTCCCTTCTATTTCTAGGGACAGAGAGAGAGAGAGAGAGAGAGAGAGAGAGAGAGAGAGAGAGAGAGAGAGAGTTGGTTAAGAAGATAGACTAATAGACAGACGAAGAGAAACATAGCAATAGTTTTGGTAAATAGGTTGAAAGGTAGGTGGATAGGTTGGTAGGCATATATATATATATATATATATATATAGAGAGAGAGAGAGAGAGAGAGAGAGAGAGAGAGAGAGAGATTATATCTTTTTCTTACTCCCCTCATCACACATGGGGTTAAAACTGAACTGTATAATAATAACGAAAATAATATGGTAATAATAATAATAATAATAATAATAACAATAATAAAAATGATAATAATAATTAAAATAATATTAAATTACTAGCATTACTACTACTGCTACTTGTTATTACTGCTGATACTACTACTACTACTACTATTACTACTACTACTGCTAGCTCTTGAATAAGTCTATGCGTACGGAAAGCCGAAATTAGACATCCATATATTTTTTCATCTAATTTCGCTTTTTTCATTTATTTTCGGCGTCAATCTCGCTCCAATTTCATCAATATTCATGAGGTGTTTTTCGCTCAGTGGTGTGCTGTGACTGAAGCCGATATTGAGGTATACGTAGATCTATCACTTCTCTCTGTCTATCTGTCTGTCTTTCTTTTTGTCTGTCTGTCTGTCTGTCTATGTAGCCATTCTTTCTGTCTGACTGTTTGTGTATCTATCTGTCCGCCTGTCTGCCTGTCTATCAGTCTGCCTGCCTATCTGTCTGTCTATCGATGTATCTGCCTACCTATCTTTCTGTTTATCCATCTATGTTTAGCTATCTGTCTATCCACCTTTCTATTTGTTTGTCTGTCTGATTGTCTGTCTGTCTGTCTGTCTGTCTGTCTGTCTGTCTCTCTCTCTCTCTCTCTCTCTCACACCTACATATTCCTAACTCAGGCTTCCCGTCAATTTATTTTTGTCATTTTTTTAAGCATATGTTCTTCCAGGCCTCGCTCTCGCACAGTATTGCATTCTCTCTCTCTCTCTCTCTCTCTCTCTCTCTCTCTCTCTCTCCATCGGCTCTGAACGGGGAACTGAAACCCTCTGCGGGATCCAGTATCGCTTAGATGGCTGGCTTGATCTTTCTCCTCACCCAGAGATGTCTTCTCCTCTCATCTTAACTCTTTCCCTCTTCCCTCCCCCACTCTCCCCTCTCCTCTTCTCTCTATCCCCTCTTCTCTCTTACTTCTCTCCTCTCTCTTCACTTTTTCCTCTCTCTCCCCTCTCCCCTAATTGATGAGGTTCCTCTTTCTTCCTCTCTTCTTTCCTAATTCCTCTCTTCCTCTCTCCTCCCCTTCTTCCTCTCTCCTCTCCTTCTTCTTTTCTCTCCCTTTATTCCTCTTCCTCTCTTCCCTTGTTTAACCTTCTGCTTTTTTCCACGCTTCTTTCAATTACCCTTTCTCTGTTCCCCTCTTTCCCTTTCTGCTTTCACCTCTAACTCTAAAGACAATCTTCCTGCTTTTCGTTTTTCCTTTTCCCCTCCTGTCTTTTCCTTTCCTCCTCCCTTACACACAAACCACTTCCTCACTCTCCTCCTCCTTCTCCTCCTCCTCTTGGCTTGTCTTCCATTTCATTTCTTAAAAAATGAAAATCGTCACAAGGAAGGGCAACTTGATGTCAGTGTTGATGTTAATTATGACAAAATATTAAGAATGTAGATGGTGGTGATGATGATGATGATAAATGCTTCTCTCTCACTCTTGTTTCTCCTAGTACCACTCCTCTCCTCACCCAGGCTTCAATATTGCTCTCATATGCAACTTTTCGTGAATGGGGGGAGGCGGACTTTGGCTGCTTCGAAACTTTGTGTCGAAGCTTCATTATCTCGCCAATTGATTCACACTTTCCCATTACGTATATGATTATGGAGGAGGGATCATTTCGTTGGGTGTGTTTGTGTGTGTGTGTGTATCTATTAATTTATCTACCTTGTTCTTCCTATCGCTCTCAAAATCAACCTTACCTAACGTCATCCTGACTCTCTCTCACTCTCTCCTAAATAATGCCAAGAATAATTCAGTATTGTACACCAAATCTTCCTTCATCTTCTATCTTGGAAAATAGCAGAGGAGGACAAGAAGAATATTATATTCAGAAAGTAAAGAGAATATTAGATCGAGAAAGTAACATTATCCTTGAAATATCATGCCTAAAATATTATGCTAGGAAAGGGACTACGGTATAATATTAAACCTTGATATTAGTGTTTAGAATATTGTACTGAGAATAAAAGTAATTGCTTGTTGTAATCATGAACATAAAAAAAAAAGAAAGATATTGAGAGAGAGAGAGAGAGAGAGAGAGAGAGAGAGAGAGAGAGAGAGAGAGAGAGAGAGAGAGAGAGAGAGAGAGAGAGAGAGAGAGAGAGAGAGAGAGAGAGAGAGAGAGAGAGAGAGAGAGAGACGGCATGCATACATCAGAAAAATAGTCAAAGTGGGAAGTGGAGAAAGCAAAAAGGGATATCCGTCAAAGTTATAAATACAGGAGAATGATGAAGATATTGGGAAAGAAAACTATTACAGATTCCTAACTACAGATTTTTGGGAGGGTTCATAAGTAGAGAGAGAGAGAGAGAGAGAGAGAAAGAGAGAGGGGGGCGAGAAGGGGAAGGGGAAGTGAGAGAGGTGAACTGACTGGAACTGCTCAGCGGGGCATACAAACTTCGGGAAAGCGAACGTTTGCCACAAGGGGAAAAAAAAAAAAGACGAGAGAAAAAGGCAATTGAAAAAGCACACACACACACACACACACACACACACACACACACAAACCAAGTAAAAAGCAGGTTTAACTCAAAGGAAATGCTGGGTTGAGTGGGAAAAAAAAAAAATCTTTTGGAGGACCGCGAAAAAGGAAGAGAGAGAGAGAGAGAGAGAGAGAGAGAGAGAGAGAGAGAGAGAGAGAGGTGGTTTCATTCATAGGTAGATCGATAGACAGACAGACAGATAGATAGATAAACAGATAGACAGATAGGTAGGCAGACAGAAAGGCACAGAACGACAGATAAAAAAACAGATTGACAGACAGACACATGGACAGTCTGACAGGTAAATTGATCAACAGACAGACAGGCACAGATAGACAGAGGAAAACAGAAGGATAAATAGACAGACAGACAGATAGATATTGATAGATAAGTAGACAGATAGACAACAGACAGACAGACAGACAGGCAGATAGATAGAAAGGTAGACAGACAAATTCCAGGTAATCAGGAGCTAATTACACCTGGGATATTCTCGACGATTGGGCGCCAGGTAATTAAAAAGATAAAGAATAGTCACATAATCCTCTCATTAGAAATAATTATTATACTAAAGCAGAAGTTGCATATGGCTTTAACAGGGTAATTAACTCGCAATTAACAGAAGGCTTGTTAGTAATCCATATCAATTTGCCTTTCAGATAGATAGATAGACAGATGGATAGATAGACAGTTAGATAGGTAGGAGAACAGATAGGTAGGGAGGTTAGGTAGACAGACAGACTGATTTATGGACAGATAGATAGATAGATAGATCGTTAGATGGATAGATAGAGCAGACAGGAAGATGGTGGACTGCAAATTTACTCATCTAGAGACTTTCGGAACTGGAAGAGCTGAATGATATCTTATGGTAGTTACAAAAACATAAGAAAATGGATTAGAAAACATTGAGACAGTCCATACCTCCTCCATAGCCAATGAACTTGATTTACTGCAACAATGGATCTTTCCAACAAGACAAATACTTTTACAGTCTCACATAGTCATTTAACTCTACGGTCTCAATCTGACCTATTTAAAAGTCGTAGAGAATGCACACCTTCTCCATCGCGAATAATATTTACGATTTATTCCTGCATCGGGATCAGGATGAAGCTCAAATTCAATTCAACTCTTCCCTAACCCATTGCCCACCTATCCACCATATTTCATTTAAATCCGATGAGAACTTTTTGAGATATTTTACACACAAACAGACAAATGGACACGGGTGCATATATAGTCTCCGTCCATCTTCGCTGGTGGTGGTAATGAAAAAAGGATTATACTAAATTTTCTTCGAAGTCACTCTTAATCTAAATAAAATGGTCTGATCACCTCATTAGCCCTTCAGTAATTAACACCAGTAAGTCTTCAGTAAACCCTGCTCTGGTCTGGTAAATGACTTCATTTGGGAGCGAGGGTCGACCTTCATTAATTCTGCAGAGTAAATTGGGAGCGTCATAGTAATCTGACACCGCTCTCTGTGTGATACTGTGTCTTTAATTTATCTTTGGTACTACTAGGGAGAGTGGAGAATAAGAGACTGACTAGGAGGGTATATATGGGTGAGGAGGGGAAGATCGAGAATGAGGACAGATAGGGTAGAGAGGTGCATGGGAGAGGGGGTGAGTTGGAGAGAAGGCAACCAACAGGCATAGGATATGGAAATGAATGGTTTGTGGCCACTCATACTGGAATTGAGGAGATAGACAGATAGACTGATTGACAGATACATAGCCAGATAGATAGTATGCCATTTACACTGATTATCCACAGTGACATTACACACCCTAACCAATTTACGAAGTAGGTCAAATTAATAATAAAATCTAGCCAGCATAACGAAGAAAAAAAAAAAACATAACTACATAACCCGAAGTTTTGAGATAAATTTCGCAAAGCCATGCAGAGCGGGTCATGCAGTAGGGAAGAAAAGCAGCCAGGCAGAAGCTGTTAATGCATTACGAACTCTGAAGCCAATATATTAAAGGAAAAAGATAAAGCCAAGTAACTCGACTCGCTCTTATGCAGCGAAACTTCGAGCATTAGGTTTAAGTTAAGGTTGGGAGGAATAGGGATGGAGGTGGATGGTTTGTGGTGTAATACTGTAATCATGAAAGTGTAATTTGAGGTGATTTATAGGGTGTAATTTATGTAATTTAGGGTGTGATGATAATAAAGAGAAAAATACTATATAAAAGGGTGTCAATGGGGTGTCATGCCGTGTCATACAGCGTTTGAATGTAATATGAGTGTCAAAAGTCTCTAATGTGTAAAAGCTATATCCTCGTCGATTAAGAAGCCTTCGTAGCATCTCATCCTTAGCGAGTTAATTTTAATATTCGCCCGTATGCCATTTGGACCTCCGTAAAATACAGTAGATATGCATTAACAAAGATAACATAGAGATACTCCTAACGTGTCAAATGTAGACATAAACTGTTATGGAATAGATACTGGAAAAATAAAAGCTTACCACACACACACACACACACACACACACACACACACACACACACACACACACACGCACACACTTGATAGCCTTCCCATGCAATGCCACGCTTTTCACATATCTCATACTGACATACCTCACATTCATATCATGGTCGGAAGGAATGGTGGATAGGGGAGAGATATCTGCTCCCCCCCCCCTCTCTCTCTTTCTTTTAGGTGGAGTGACATGCCCTTAATCAAGTTGTAATAGATGGAAAAAAAATAATTAGAGGCGAAATTAATAGACCGAACTTACCCGTAGAGGGACCAAACTTTTGCCAAAACCTCATCAATTTATTCAGTGAGAGAGAGAGGGGGGGGGGAGGTAGTGGAAGAACAAGCTAGGCTAAGTTTAAATCACGTGCTGTCTAGTTTATAGTTTGATTATTTTAACAAAAATAGTCTTCACACCCTTAACTCACTATCCCAAGCTATCTACCTGCCCCACATTTATCAACAAGTATATTATTTACGAAGCAGGATGGGGGATTACATAGAACTGATGCTGGGGTAGTTAAAAAAATAGTAGAGAAATCTACAAGAGATCATCAGCCATCAGGCAACCCCCCAAACTACCCATCTCTCTCTTCCCTCCACTTCCTGTCCCCTTCCTTGTCCCCTCCATCATAGTCTCTCCCTCCTTCCCCCTCCCCCCACCCCTCCCTTTCTTCCTCTCCCTCCACCCACTTTCCTGCCCCCTTTCCTTTCTTCTTCCTGCTCCTCACCACAGCATGCAACAATGGATTTCACCGTACAGATTTTTCGAGTTCGATTTATGTATCTCTTTTTGCCGACACGTAAACACTCCTTCCCGTCTTTTTCCACGTTTATGATACAGGAATTTGGTTTTAGGCTACTTTCCTTTCTAACAGCTGTATATGTAAAATATATGGTAAAGTAAGTGTCGTCGAACTTTAATGGGCGTGTAAATGTGGTGCAGTGTAGAAGCCGGTGTGAAGCTCAGGCCTTGAGGCCGGGCGTTTAGTTTATGTTGTGCTGTTGGTCAGTGAGGAAGCGCGACTCTGTGCCTTACCATTGCCTGATGTTGATTGGTGAGAGAATGTGCGGAGTTAGTTCCTTTTAAACATTAACTGAAGTGACTGCGTGGAGTTCTTCATAAAAGTTGGTTGGTGAAATAATTGTATGGCGTTCCTTATCAATGTTGCATACTGTAGTGACTGGAGTAAACGTTTTCTTAGTGAAGTGACCTGCATGAAATTCTTACAAATAAACGTTGCTTGGACAAGTGAGTGTGCAAAGTTCATTACAAACAAGCGTTTCTTGATTAAGTGATCGTGTACAGATCCTCATAACCAAACGTTGTTTAGTCAAACTATGTGGAGTTAAACATTGCTTAGTGAACTGAATATGTGGAGTTCCTTATAAACTTTGCTTACTGAAGTGACTTTGGTTTTTCTACTAAACGTTGCTGAGTGTGACTGATCTTCATAAACGTTTTCCTGGTGACTGGAGTTCCTTATAAGCCCCGAGTCGAAATCATCCGTAAAAACGTTGCTTAGTGAGGAGAGACACTGTTCGAGTAGAGGGCCATGTAGTACGAATCAACATGAAACAACTGCGAACTACTAGATAACCGTGACAAGCGTTTGCCTTGAATACCGTGATTATTACAGTGATCATCATCATCATCGGTATCAAGGTCCCTCCCGGTTCTTCCTGTTTGGAGGTGAGTAGCTTGTCTCAAAAAGTATATTACTTTCTTCACCACTTTTTCTTTTTCTTTCCTTTTCTTTTCTTTTCCTTTTTTTTTTTTTTTTTTTTGCTAATTACAAATGAATCCTTTTTAGCTTTCAGTGTTTTGTGTATATGTAATTGTACCTTGCTGAGAGAGAGAGAGAGAGAGAGAGAGAGAGAGAGAGAGAGAGAGAGAGAGAGAGAGAGAGGTCTAGTTGCTTGCTTCTCTGTTTTAGTGTTTTTCTTCTATAGTTAATTTTCCAAGAATCCTCAGGAGTTTCTTTTATGGACGAAGGAATATGGCAAAATAAAAGAGATAACTGGAAATTAATATAAAGAAAATTACTGGAATATACTGACTGGGAACATATGCTCTTGTCCTGTCCTGTCCCCCCCCCTCTCCCCCGCCTCCCTCCTCCGCCTCCCTCCCCTCCTTCTTTCTCTCCCCCCACATCCTCTTCGCCCTCCTCATTTCCATTTCCTCCCCGCTCCTCCACCTACCTGCTCCTGCCCCCCCCACCTGCATCCCCAGGCGACCCTTCCTCCCCACTTATTCTCTTCCTGCCTCTCCTCTCTCCCCCTCCTTCTCTCTCTTTAACCCCCTTCCCCCTACCTCTACCCCCTTTCTTTCCCCTTTACAGCTCTCCTCCTCCCTCCTGCCTGTCTCCTACCGCTTCTCTCTCTCTCTCTTGCATAAAGAGGTGGAGTTTGACTGGATATTATTTTTTTCGTTTTCAAGTTTGCATACCGTTTTTTGACACACACACACACACACACACACACACACACACATTATTTTTTTTACGCAAGGAACAGGGAACCAAAGGCCGCGAGCCTGCAATTATTGTTCCTTTCATGAGAAAAAATACGAGAGAGCCAACTTCAAGATCCGATCATTTCGTGATGCCTGGACACACTGCGTTTGAAAGACTGAAGATCATAGGAAGCAGGAAATACAGACAGAGGGAGACAGTTCCAGAGTTGACTTGTTGCATAAACGAATGACTGGGAGTAACGGTTAACTCTTGCATTAGAGAGCTGAACAGAAAAGGGATGAGAGTTTTGCTGCTAGACGGGTGTTACACGCCCGTCGTAGAGGTGGAGGAATACATACAGACAGTTCAGAGGAGCGGTGACCATTGAAGTAGCGATAGAAAAGAGATAAAGATGTAACAGTGCGACGAAGAGACAGAGGTTGAAGGGAGCCAGTAAGAGGAGGAGAGTTAATGAGACGAAAAGCCTTTGACTCCACCCTATTGAAAAGATCTGTATGTGGGGAGCATCCCCACACATGAGAGTTGTACTCCACACAGGGGTGGATAAAACCCCTGTATAGAGTCAACAATTGTGCGGGGGTAAAGAAGGAACGGAGTCAGCTTAGTACACCTAATCTCTTGGAAGCAGATTTTACAAGAGATGTAGTATGATCTTTCCAAGATAAGTGTAGAGTAATTGAAACCCCAAGCATGTTCAAGGATGATGCAAGATTAAGCTGAATATTATTAAACATTATTGGGTATACCTGTGGAAGATTTTGTTGGGTTGACAGGTGTAAAAACTGAGTCTTTGATGCATTAAAAAAAAAAAAAAAAAAACATTACTCTTACCCCAGTCAGAGATACGAGCCAAGTCAGACATTACGTGTGCCATAGCCTCATCTCTTGTTTGTTGAAGTAACTGCTGAGATGGACGTTGCGGGAACCGAATGGAAAGGTGAAGGGTGGAGTCATCAGCGTATGAGTGGCTGGGGTTAGATGTACAGCTTAGAAGGTCATTGATGAATAAAAGGAAGAGATTTCGTGATAGGACAGAGCCCTGAGGAACACCACTGTTGATAGATCTAGGAGAAGAACGATGGCCGTCTACAACAGCAGCTATAGAGCGACCAGAAAGGAAGCTAGAGATGAAGGCACAGATAGAAGGATAGAAACCGTAAGAGAGCAGTTTGGAAATTAAAGATTTATGCCAGACTCGATCGAAAGCCTTAGAGATGTCAAGTGCAATGGTAAAGCTTTCGCCAAAGTCCCGAAAGGAGGATGACCAGGAGTCTGAATGGTAGGTGAGAAGATCGCCAGTGGAGAGTCCCTGACGGAACCCATACTGACGATCAGAAAGAAGGTTGTGATAGGAAAGATGCTTTAAAATTTTTCTCTTAAGAAATGACTCAAAAACTTTTGAGATACAGGATGTTAAAGCAATTAATTGGACGATATTTAGAGGGTTGGGAATGGTCACCCTTCTTTGGGACAGGCTGATTGAGAGCAACCTTCCAGCAAGAAGGAAAGGTACAAGTTGACAGACAAGGGTGAAAGAGTTTGCCTAGGCAGAGTGTAAGCACAGAAGCACAGTTCTCGAGAACAACAGGAGGGACTCCATCAGTCCCATATGCCTTATTGGTATTGAGGCCTGTGATGGCAGAAAATACATCAGCTGAAGAAATTTTAATGTCAGCCATGAGGAAGTCACAGGGGGGAAGTAAGGGAGGAACAGCACCGGAATCATATAAGGTGGAATTGGAGGAGAAAGTCGGAGCAAAGAGATCTGCTTTATCAGTAGAAGAAAGCCACAGAGCCATCAGAGTAGAAAAGAGGAGGGAAGAATGATGAGGTAAAGTTGTTAGAAAGGTTTTTGGCAAGGTGCCAGAAGGAGTGGGAAGAATTCGGTTGGAGGGTTGAGAGCATTTAGTATGGATGAAATTATTTTTAGCATAGTGAAGAACAGATTTAGCACGTTTCGGGGCAGAAACGTATAAAAGATGTGATTCAGGGGTGGGTTGGCTCCTGTACCTTTTATAGACCCCATCCTTGTTGCAGACAGCATTAGAACAACCGTGATTAAACCAAGGATTTCTTGCATTAGTCAGAGGATATGAGATAGGAATGTATGCTTCCATGCCCGAGAGAATAACCTCCGTAATGCACAAGGCACACTCAGATGGCTCACGGCCATGGAAGCAATAATCATTCCAGGGAAAATCAAAGAAGTACTGCCTGAGGGCCTCCCAATCTGCAGCTCCAAAGTGCCACAGACGACGTTTCTTTGGAGGGTCCACAAGCTGTACCAGAGCGACAGGACAGGCTAAGGTGATAAAGTTGTGATCGGAAGAGCCCAACGGAGAGAAAACATTAACAGTGTAAGCAGAAGGATTAGTAGTGAGGAAGAGATCAAGTATGTTGGACCTCTCTCTGAGGCGGTCAGGGATATGGGTAGGGTGCTGTACAAGCTGCTCTAGGTCATTAAGGGTAGAAAAGGTGTAGGCTAGTTCACCAGGTGGATCAGTGAAAGGAGAGGAAAGCCAAAGGTGGTGGTGAACATTGAAATCTCCTAGAATGGAGATTTCAGAGAAAGGAGAAAAGGATAGAATGTGTTCCATTGTAGAAGTAAGATAATCAAAGAATTTTTGATAGTCAGTAGAATTAGGAGATAAGTAAACAGCGCAGATATATTTAGTCAGAGAATGACAGGAAAGCCGAAGCCAGAGTGTTGAGAATTCAGAAGACTCAAGTTCAGGAACACAAGAGCAAGATAAGTCGTTGCGCATATATACACAACAGCCACCTTTGGCTTTGAAATGAGTATAGAGAAAGTAGGAGGATACAGAAAAGGGTCTGCTGTCAGTTGCCTCAGACAGCTGAGTCTCAGTTAGAAAAAAAGGTGAGGTTTAGAGGAGAGGTGGTGGTCAACAGAGCGAAAGTTAGAGGAAAGGCCGAGAATGTTGCAGAAATGAAGAAGAAGAGAGTCATACAGTGTTCCAGGCAGCTCGAGTCGTCACCGGGAGAGGGGCGGAAGGTGAGGGCATTTATGGTCCTCCCCCATGGGGTCTCCGAGGCCACGTGTAGTGCTACCATGATTTTTCAAATTTTGGAAATGGAAGTGTAGTGTGTACTGTGCGCGTAGATTGGTGTTGATAGTTAGAGAAACTTGTACTAGAGAGCATGCTGACTTACTTTCTGTCTACACACACACGCACACACACACACACACACACACACACAGAGTTAGAAAATACAATGACAAGCTCTCACTACCAAGGCCACTCACAAATCTCCCTTCCTTCCTTTTCATAAGATTAACTGAAGGACTCAGGTGTACATATAAGGGCTCAGGAGTTCACTCAAGGGATCTGGTGTACAAGCAAGAGCTCAGGTGTAAACGTAAGGGCTCAGGTGTACACGTATGGACTCAGGTGAACACTCATGGACTCAGGTGTACACATAATGGCTCAAGTGTACACTTAAAGGGCTCAGGTATTCACGCAAGGGCTTAGGTGTTCACGCAAGGGCTCAGGTGTTTTGGTGTCACTTCCCCTCACCTTGATATATATATATATATATATATATATATATATATATATATATATACAGTATATATATATATATATATATATATATATATATATATATATATATATATATATATATATATATATATACAGTATATATATATATATATATATATATATATATATATATATATATATATATATATATATATATATATATATACATGTATATATATATATATATATATATATATATATATATATATATATATATATATATATATATATATATATATATATATTACCTTGACGCCTTTTCGGTCAGTTACGATAGAGATGGATGGCTTGACGCAACTGTGTGTGTGTGTGTGTGTGTGTGTGTGTGTGTGTGTGTGTGTGTGTGTGTGTGTGTGTGTGTGTGTGTGTGTGTGTGTGTGTGTGTGTGTGTGTGTGTGTGAATATAATAAACCACATGCAGGGCGGAACTATTAGAGATGTCAGACTGGATAATAATAATAATAATAATAATAATAATAATAATTAATGATAATAATAATAATAATAATTATAATAATAATAATAAAATTGTGGTAGGTGGGAGCACACACCATCCACTCACTTGATGTAGTGCTGCTGTCGGGTGTCTGCCCTTTCCTCTCCTCCATCCTTCTTTCCTTCCATCCTCTTCTCTCTTTCTTTCCTTCATTCTTTCCCCCTCCTTCTGCCTCTGGGTGCCTCTACACTGAGTTAAAAGCCAAACGGTTTACTGTACACCAGGAAACCATTTACTACGCTGGATGGTAACCATATAACCAAATTTTGGCGCCTGGAGGTTTAATGGGTAATTACTGCCTCCAATCGGATTGAGCCGGTGAAGGTTCATATCCAAGGGATGGTTGGGGTTGATTGCTCATGTAATGCCACTCAGGGATGAATGAAGCTAGTCACTCTCATCTTAAATGTCGGGACCAACTGCCTAGCCCCGGGCTCCTACGCTCCTCACTGGGCAACGTAGGATTGGATGATAGATAGAATAATAATAATAATAATAATAATAATCCATCCATCCATCATCCAGTCCTACGTAGCCCCTATAAGGAGAGTAGGAGCCCGGGGTTAGGAAAGTTGGTCCTGACATTTAAGACGAGAGTTACCAGCCTCACTCATCCCTGAGTGGCATTACATGGGCAATAAACCCCAACCATCCCTTGCATATAAACCCTCGCCGGCTCAATCCGATTGGAGCACCGTAATTACCCACTAAATCACCAGGAGCCAAAATTTGGTTATATGGTTACCACTCAGCCTAGTAAATGGTTTCTTGGTGTACAGGAAACCATTTGGCTTGTCACTCAGTGTAGAGTCACCCACAGGCAAAAGAAGGAGGAAAGAATGAAGGAAAGAAAGACAGAAGAAGATGGAACGAACGAAAGATGGAGGAGAGGAAAGGGCAGACACCCGAGAGCAGCACTACATCGAGTGAGTGGACGGTGAGTGCCTCCACCTACCACCAAATAATAATAATAAAATAAATTAATAATAATAATAATAATAATAATAATAATGATAATAATAATAATGGTAAAAATTCTCTTCTTGCAGCACCAAGTACACAACATTGCTCTGAGTTTATCAAGTAAAAACAGCGCTTATTTAAATATTGAAAAATATATATAGATTGCAGTATTGAAATTATACGTTCTATGCTTCATTTTTACGTGCGGTGTGGGTGCATTTTTTTTTTTTTTTTTGGGGGGGGGGAGCAGTATAGTTAAATGATATTGAATTTAACTTAGTATAATTGTATTTCTTGGCTGGGAAATAGAAATAACCGGAATATTGTGTGAAGGTGAAGTTATATAAATTTAGTTATGGAGAATGCGGTAAGGCTAGAAGGTGGACTTACGTGGTAAATGAGTGCGTGAGTCGCGTACTCTCATCAGTTAAGGAAGCTCCCTAACACCTCTTTCTAAGTGATTTATTTTGCTATTACATTACTCTCGTCTTATATCATTATAACATCACCAGCATTAGTAAAGCACAAAATGATATCACCCAGCCGGATTAAAAAATAAATCGCTAAGGAAGAGGTGCCAGGGACAAAGGATCATAAGAGCTAAGGAGGAAAGGGAACTGACAAGCGATCGAGCTGGATGGATGAATTTTGTATGGAGAACTGTATGATTAGAGGTTGGCATCTCTGAACATAATCGTGGAATTGATTTAGTCGGATAGATGGAGGGGAAGAGAAGGAAGGGGAGACCGAGGATGAGATGGACGGATGGAATGGAGGGGTATATGAGAGAGGGTGTGTGAGCTGGGGGGAGGGCAGTGTAATGGCAGGGGACAGGGCGACGTGGATGTGATTTGTTTGTGGCCACCTCTTATGGGATAAATGGACTTGAGGCTCTTTGTGGTCAAAGTTGTATCTACCATGTAAAGCCAGGATTCCAGGGGCTTGATTGGTGAGTGAATGGGAGTGTAGCTCATTTATTTGGGCAGATTTTGCTTATTATCTCATAATTTTTATCCCTTTTTTTTTTTCTGCTTCTCTGGACCCTATCTCATCCTACCCTACTAGGACGTGTGGATGATGATGCCTATTTATAACTTTTTTACAACCTTATGTTCCTATACCCCAAGTCGATGAACTTTTCTTAAAAACACAGAAAAAAGCCTTATTCCTCTCAGTTTTAAAAAAGGTCACCCCGAACAAAAAAAAATCTATTTTTGCAAGTGTATATTTACATGTATAATAATAATAATAATAATAATAATAATAATAATAATAATAATGATAATAATAATAATGATAATAAACAGAACTGATACAAATGCAATAATACTTAAAATCACTGTTTATTACCTCGAATAATTCTAAGTTGCAGTTTGGCTTTGTTTCTGCAGACAGCATAAAGTTCCTGCGTCACTTTGATTGCACGTTCTGCACACTGATTACTTCTTGGTATCTTGAGCAAGGATGGGTCCTGCTTCCAGTGATTCTGCAATGAATTTAGTGCTCTTTTGTAAGGTTTCAATAGTTCTAACAAGTTCTTGAAGTCATTTTCATTGTACCGTACATATGATTAGTAAACTAGTACTCTGCCCATTCATACCGGTTCGAAATGAATCTGCGTATCTTCTCCAAAGTCTTCCTTGTTGTAGGTATAAGAATGAATGCAAGGATAGCGAGAATCGCTCTTGAAAGCCACCTTGCATTACTGATATTTGAAATTTTGTAAAAGTTAATCAAAGGAAAATGCCCCCTTTCTTCAAAGAATTTAAACACACGTATTAAATGGTACAAAAACTTCATGTCATCTCTCCATCCTGACTTATGATGGAACTCTTCTGTTCCATTAACAAACTGTTTTTTTAGTTTTTCATAATTCTTTATTAGTTGAGACACAAATGGATATTCGATGTTTGGAGAATTGGTGGTGTCACACCAGAATGTGATGCTGACAACCGATAAATTGTGGTTTGTTGAAACTCTTATCCGAGAACATTTGTTGTACTCTGACAACAACTCCACTCTTTTTCCCAGTGTTAACTCTAGTTGTATCAACAATGATCATTTTGATTGTATGCCCTAAGTTGTATTCAACAATAACTTTTCAATTCCTTCAGCAAAAGTTTCAGCCTTGCCATTTTCCAAATGCAGTGCATCCAATTTTATTTCGATTCTTTCATCTTTAAGTAGTGCTACCTGGTACTTATTTTCATCAATTTGCTTTCCATTGAAATGTAAAGACCATGTTTCCAACTGTAACTTTTCAATCATTTCCTCCTTCAGTGTAGCA
Organism: Coenobita brevimanus; assembly: GCF_032717465.1. NCBI lineage: Eukaryota > Metazoa > Arthropoda > Malacostraca > Decapoda > Coenobitidae > Coenobita > Coenobita brevimanus. The sequence goes on from NC_137057.1 coordinate 37,528,598, forward strand.
GCCTCATTGTACAGTATATTGATTTGTAAATTGCTGTTTGACTTGGAGCTGGAATGTCAGTACTATCATGTGACAATTGTTTGCAAATTTTAGCAGCTTTATTTGTCGATACTCCAACAGATGTCACCAAGTTAGTTGCAACTTTACTTATGTTGTGTTTTCTGGTTAGTGGATGATTAGCCTCATCATCCTAATAGTCGCTGTCATCAGATTCAGTGCAACTACCACTAGATGAAAGATCGTAAGATGTTGATGGTAATATAGGTTCATCAGGCATTTTTTTTTTTTTTTTTTTGGGGGGGGGGAATGGTTTCCTTACTTGCAACTTGACCTGTAGAGTACCCTACTTCTCCTTTGCTTTGCACTATTTTTTTTTTTTTATGCGAGGAAGAAGGAACCAAAGGCCATGAGCCTGCAACAGTTCACTACAAGAGAAAAACAAAATACAATAGAGAGCCAAATTCAAGATCCGATCATTTTGAGATGCCTGGACACACTGCATTTGAAAGACTGGAGATCATAGGCAGCAGGAAATACAGACAGAGGGAGACAGTTCTAGAGTTAACCTGTTGCATAAATGAAAGACTGGGAGTAACGGTTAACTCTTGCATTAGAGAGTTGGACAGAAAAGGGATGAGAGTTTGCTGCCAGACGGGTGCTACGCGCCTGTCGTAGAGGTGGAGGAATGCAAGCAGACAGTTCAGAGGAGCAGTGACCATTAAAGTAGCGATAGAAAAGAGATATAAGATGCAACAGTGCAGCGAAGAGACAGAGGTTGAACGGAGTCAGTAAGAGGAGGAGAGTTAATGAGATGAAAAGCCTTTGACTCCACCCTATTGAGAAGAGCTGTATGTGGGGAGCCTGCCCACACATGAGAGTTGTACTCCACACAGGGGTGGATAAAACCCCTGTATAGAGTCAACAATTGTGCAGGGGTAAAGAAAGAGTGGAGTCGGCTTAGCACACCCAATCTCTTGGAAGCAGATTTTACAAGAGATGTAATATGATCTTTCCAAGATAAGTCCCGAGTAAATGAAACCCCAAGCATGTTCAAGGATGATGCAGGATTAAGCTGAATATTATTAACCCTCCCCGTCCCGTCGACGTATGGGTACGTTGCAGCGATTTGCATTTGCCAGTCCTGGTGACGTACCGGTACGTTGTGCAATTGCAAGGTCCCTAATTTGCACAATTTTCAATTTTTGCGCGTGATTTTTCGTATGTATACACGGGACACCTTCCTCTATTCCTCTACAAGATGCCAAGCAGGGACAATGCCTTACACTGCATAACCTCCCCCCTCCCCCCCTCACACCATTGTCTCGGCAATTCACCTGTTACCAGTGACCTGGCTAGTAAAGATATTCAGGGCCAGAGTGATTCCGCAATCGATGACAATGTGGAGTACAAGGTTTACACAGCATTAGAAGAAGAAACAGCCAGAAATAACGATCAGGTAATGTGGCAAAAAAAGGTCAGTTATGGTGATTAGTTAGTGAGTGAAACAATGCTTATAATGCCTTTATTACTGCTTGAAAACCAATATACTCTCATACTACATATACATTCGTACCAAGTAAATAAATAAATACCGTTTATGAGTGGATAAAATAGTTACCCTCCCATAGAACTTGTTTTCTTTGGTGCCAGCATGTTAGAAAACCCAGTCAGGTAAGGAGGAACTCCTACCTGGATTGGGTATTCTAAACCTCAGGTGAGCGATTTCTCTATGAATTTTCGATGTTTCTCACCAAAAGAGAAGGTTTTAGCCAAAAAGAAAAAATTCGAAAATACCTCGGGACTGGGGGATGTCGGAGGTGCAGAAAACCTCGGGACGTGACGGGTTAAACATTAGTGGGTATACCTGTGGAAGATTTTGTCGTGTTGATATGTGTAAGAACTGAGTCTTAGATGCATTAAAAACAACCATATTATTTTTATCCCAGTAAGAGATACGAGCCAAGTCAGACATTAGGTGTGCCATAGCCTCATCCCTTGTTTGCTGAAGTAACTGTTGAGATGGGGGTTGCAGGAACCGGATGGAAAGGTGAAGGGTGGAGTCATCAGCGTATGAGTGGATAGGGTTAGATGTACAGCTTAGAAGATCATTGATGAATAAAAGGAAGAGAGTTGGTGATAGGACAGAGCCCTGAGGAACACCACTGTTGATAGATCTAGGAGAAGAACGATGGCCGTCTACAACAGTGGCTATAGAATGACAAGAAAGGAAGCTAGCGATGAAGGCACAGATAGAAGGATAGAAAGCGTAGGAGGGCAGTTTGGAAATTAAAGATTTATGCCAGACTCGATCGAAAGCCTTTGAGATGTCAACTGCAATGGCAAAGCTTTCGCCATAGTCCCGAAAGGAGGATGACCAGGAGTCTGAAAGGTAGGTGAGAAGATCGCCAGTGGAGCGTCCCTGACGGAACCCATACTGATGATCGGAAAGAAGGTTGTGATAGGAAAGATGCTTTAAAATTTTTCTATTGAGAATTGACTCAAAAACTTTTGAAATACAGGACGTTAAAGCAATTGGACGTTAGTTGGAGGGTTGGGAGTGGTCACCCTTCTTTGGGACAGGCTGAATGAGAGCAAACTTCCCACAAGAAGGAAAGGTACAAGTTGACAGACAAAGGCAAAAGAGTCTGCCTAGGCAGGATGTAAGCACAGAAGCACAGTTCTTGAGAACAACAGGAGGGACCCCATCAAGCCCATATGCCTTGTTAGTACTGAGGCCAGTGATGGCAGAAAATACATCAACTGAAGAAATTTTAATGTCAGCCATGAGGAAGTCAGAGGGGGGAAGTGATGGAGGAACAGCACCGGAATCGTCTAAGGTGGAATTGGAGGAGAAAGTCTGTGCGAAGAGATCTGCTTTATCAGTAGAAGAAATAGCTACAGAACCATCAGAGTAGAAAAGAGGAGGGAAGGATGATGAGGTAAAGTTGTTAGAAAGGTTTTTGGCAAGGTGCCAGAAGGAGCGGGAAGAATTCGAGTTGGAGAGTTGAGAGCATTTAGTACGGATGAAATTATTTTTAGCATAGTGAAGAACAGACTTAGCACGATTCCAGGCAGAAACGTAAAGATGATGTGATTCAGGGGTGGGTTGGCTCCGGTACCTTTTGTAGGCCCTCTCCTTGTTGCGGACAGGATTAGAACAAGCGTGATTAAACCAAGGCTTTCTTGCGTTAGTCAAAGGATATGAGAAAGGAATGCATGCTTCCATGCCCGAGAGAATAACCTCCGTAATGTGCAAGGCACACTCAGATGGCTCACGGCCATGGAAGCAATAATCATTGCAGGGAAAATCACAGAAATACTGCCTGAAGGCCTCCCAGTCCGCAGCTCCAAAATGCCACAGACAACGTTTCCCTGGAGGGTCCACAGGCTGCACCGAAGTGATAGGACAGGTTAAGGTGATAAGGTTGTGATCGGAGGAGCCCAACGGAGAGAAAAGATTAACAGAGTAAGGAGAAGGATTAGTTGTGAGGAAGAGGTCAAGTATGTTGGAGCTCTCTCCAAGGCGGTCAGGGATACGGGTAGGGTGCTGTACAAGCTGCTCTAGGTCAAAAGATGTAGGCTTGTTCACCAGGTGAATCAGTGAAAGGAGAGGAGAGCCAAAGGTGGTGGTGAACATTGAAATCTCCAAGAATGGAGATTTCTGAGAAAGGAGAAATGGATAGAATGTGTTCCATCGTAGAAGTAAGATAGTCGAAGAATTTTTGATAGTCAGTAGAATTAGGGGATAAGTAAACAGCACAGATATATTTAGTCAGAGGATGACAGGAAAGCCGAAGCCAGAGTGTAGAGAATTCAGAAGACTCGAGTTCAGGAACACGAGAGCAAGATAAGTCGTTGCTTATATATACACAACAGCCACTTTTGGCTTTGAAATGAGTATAGAGAAAGTAGGAGGATACAGGAAAGGGTTTGCTGTCACTTGCCTCAGACAGCTGAGTCTCAGTTAGAAAAAGAAGGTGAGATTTAGAGGAGGAGAGGTGGTGCTCCTCAGAGCGAAAGTTAGAGGAAAGGCCGCGAATGTTGCAGAAATGAAGAAGTGAGTCAGACAGTGGTTCCAGGCACCTCGAGTCGTCACCGAGAGAGGGGCAGATGGTGGGGCCATTTATGGTCCCCCCCCCCCTGGGGACTCCGAGGCTTGGTGAAGAGACGCCATAATTTTTTACATTTTGGAAAGGGAAGTGTAGTGTGTACTGTACATGTAGTTTGGTGTAGATAGTTAGAGAAATTTGTACTTGAGAGCATGCTGGCCTACTCTCTGTGTAACTGAGACACTGAAAAAGTTCAGCAAAGGGGGATGGTCAGGAACTACTGTAGTCCTGAGGGCTCATGAAACGGGAGCTCCAGCACTCCCTGTCATCAGCTTTCCATCCACCTCGGGAGTACTGCCCTGCTCGACTGGTGCTACAGTCTACTCCTCACTTGTAGGTGGTAGAGTAGTTTATCTTCAGTGGATAACCATTGACCATTTACATCATCGTAAGATTTTAGCCCCTTGTCAAGCCTTGCCTGTATTGCTTGATCTGACACATATGGAAAGTTCAGTTTGTTCTCCCATAATTTTGTAACTTCTTTGGAAATTTCGACTATTTGCTCTTTTCTAAATTTGATTTTTGCTCCAAGAAACAAGTAACGTCCAACAACTTGCATTTGGTTTGGCATTCTGCATTTTTCTTCTAATAAAGATTTTTCTAAAGGCACAATTCCTCTTCTGTGTGACTGCTGGAACCACACCAACTTATTTGTCCAGACATCCTTGTTCTTCTGTACGATAGTATCATTTCTTTTGTGCGACATCATGCTTATCTGAAAAACAAAAATATTTAATAACAGTAACACACTAAGCAATTATTTTGCTGATTGTTCACCTGCAAACTGCGAAGATATTAGATGCTGAAAACTG
>NC_137057.1:37538518-37543518 GCF_032717465.1 Coenobita brevimanus
AGGGAAGGCTGGAGTATGTGGAGGTGAGGAACAGGGTAGGGGAGCCAAGGGTGTATAGGGATAGGATGAAAAGCAGGGTGGGTGGCAAGCAGGGGTATGCAGGGGTGTGAAGAGATAGGCAGGGAGGAGGCAGGGAGGAGATAAGGGTGTGGAGAGGTTGAAAGGTAGGGAGGGAGGCGAGAAAGGAGGAAGTGGAGGAGAGAGAGGGAGGAGAGATGATAATGAGAGAGATACGAAGTCAAAGAGGAAAGAGGTTGAGAGGAAGATAGAAGGCACAGAGGTTAGGCAGGAAGGCAGGCAGGCAGAAGAAATAGGAAATAAGTAGTGAGGCAGCAGCGGGGGGAGGGAGGAAGGCAAAGGTTAAGGAAGAGAGAGAGAGAGAGAGAGAGAGAGAGAGAGAGAGAGGGACAGACAAGAAAGGGGAAGTAGATAGGAGGGAAGGATGGGGTGAAGGAGGTAGAGAATGAGGCAGTTGAATAAGTTGTGGTAGAGAGGAAGGTAGAAAGGAAGGAAGAGAGGAAAGTCAGAGAGGTAGAAAGGAAAGGAGGTAGGACGAGACACAAGGAGGTAGGCAGACAGGCAGGCTGATAGGTAGGCAGGCAGACAGATAGGCAGGCAGACAGGTAGGCAGACAGACATGTAGGAAGGGGCAGGCAGGAAAGGATAGAAAGGTAGGGCGAGGGGAGTAAGGAATTTTATTCCAAAATACTGAAAGCTGACTTAACCATTGTACGTGAAAACTGAAAGATGGATAGATAGACAGATAGATAGATGGATGGAGGGGTAGGTGGATGGATGGGTGGATGAGTGTATGAATGAATGGTAGTATGGATGGATGGATGGATAGATGGTTAAATAAACAGATGGAAGTATGGAATGAAAGTGACACAGAAAGTGAGAGACAGATATATAGATATGGGAATAGATGGATAGATAGACAGATAGACAGATAGGTGGGTAGACAGACAGATAGATAGAAACAGGGGCAGAGAGAAGGTGGGTGAAAGATAGAACAAACAAGAAAAACAAGTGAAGACATGTTGCCAATAACAGAGACACAGTGAAAACAAAGGCAAGAAAAAAGAGATACGGTAGCCGGCTGTAAAGAGAGAGAGAGAGAGAGAGAGAGAGAGAGAGAGAGAGAGAGAGAGAGAGAGAGAGAGAGAGAGATGGGATTTTTTTTTTTTTTAATTCAGCCCCGAACTTCCCCTCTCAATCCTCACAAATCAACCTGGCGCTTCCCCCCCCCCCTCTCTCTCTCTAGTGTATGAAGGAAGTTTTTCTATTAACATTAAAATCGGAGGGCCCCGTGGAGACTAAATCTGAGTGGAGTGTGTTTATGTGACTCTCTCTCTCTCTCTCTCTCTCTCTCTCTCTCTCTCTCATAAAAACGCCGCAGCTTCATTGCAGTAATCACATTCCCTTCGTTTCCTTGGCGTCTCTCCCTCATTAAGACCTACCCAGTTTATTTCAGATTTAGTTTGTGTGTGTTTTTTCCACGTAAATATAACAGACAAATTAATGCTCGAATGTCATACTGATTGGTGTGTGTGATTGAGGGATGCTTGAGTGTTTTTCTGATTGGTTGTGTGTGTGTGTGTGTGTGTGTGTGTGTGTGTGTGTGTGTGTGTGTGTGTGTGTGTGTGTGTGTGTGTGTGTGTGTGTGTGTGTGTATGTGTGTATGTGTTTTGGAATACTGCTAAAGCCTTCTGATACAACTGAACACTTTCGTTTTCATGCAAGTCCTCCTCATTAAGCATAACTTAATGCTTGAATGTGCATATGCAAAAATACGGTTGTCACTAATTGCCAATGACTATGACGGGTTTCTGTCAATCCATTTGTCTATGGATCTGTCTGTCTGTCTATCTATCTGTTATCTATCTATCTGTCTCTCTATCTATCCGTGTGTCTGTCTGTGTCTATCTTTATATCCATCTTTTATCTATCTACATCTTTCCTTAGATATGTAACTTTTATCTGCGTGTCGGTCAGTATCTCATATCTATCTGTCTATAAATCTATCGACCTGTCTATCCACTTTTTTTTATCCATACGCTTCTCTGTCTGTCTAGCTGCCATAGTATCTGCCTACCTATTTTCCCTGGCCTTTCCTACTATGGATATTCTCAACTACAGTAAATCCATTTATTATCCTCCCTGCTAAATAACGAATCCTCTCCCAATATATCTATCTATCTGTTCTCTTCCTGATCTTCCGTACTATGAAAAATAATCTCATCTACAATAAATCCAGTTATCCAGACCATACACCTTGCAAGGCTGAAAGAGGCAGTTGGATGTTAAATTGCTTATTTTTATTTTATTGAGTTGGGAAACATCATATTTAAGAAATGAAGTCTGAACACAAAATTATCATAAATCGTCAGTTTCGTCTTTGCCTCTTCAATTGCAGTCGACCAAAATAACCATTCCACATTCCCCTGCTCTTATCGTTCACCCTTTTTCCCCATCCTTCATCCCATTTCTTATGTAATTCCCCTGTGTTTCTTTCCATTTCCCTTCTCTCTAGCTCTCTCAGTCCGAGCTCATTTTTCATTCCTCATCAGTCCATTCCTCTATCATGTAAAGTGGTCAAAAATGAGAATTATGTCTCGGCTCCCTCGCACTCCCACGCATCTCTTCACTTGCCACCATATGATGAACGGTAATTGCTTCGCTCGAGTTCATGAAGCTTTTGATCAATCTTTCTTGAGGTTGCAATATAAATCAACCTTTTACCGTGTTGACTTTGTATGTTTGTCCATGGCTGGGGTCATTAGAAGGCTTGTGAGCATTTCAGACTTGGTAATATGGTTTTAGGTTTAATTCTGATTATTTTATTAGATGATTCATAAAGCTGTTGATGAATCTCTTTGAGTTTTTGATATGGATCAACCTTTTCCCTTTTGATTTTGTATGCTTGTTCACTTGCAGAGGTCCAAAGATGATTTGTGATATTTCCCGACTTTGCATTGTGATTATCGTTTCATTCTACCTTAGTTCTGCAGATGATTCATGAAGGTTTTGATATTTATTTATTTATTTATTTATTTATTTATTTATTTTTTGAGTTTGTAGTAGACATCAAACTTATCCTCCATTGGTTTTGTGTGCTTGTTCACTGACTGGGTACCATTAAATTTTTGGGAGTAATTCTAACTTTGTGATATATTTTAGAGTTTAATTCTGCCTGTTTTGCTACTTTATTCATGAAGCCTTTGATAAACCTGATTCAAGTTTGCGGTGAAAATCAGCCTTTTACCATGCTGATTTTGTGTGCTTGTTCTCGGGCTGCTGTCTGGGGAATGTTTGTCAATATTTCTAGCTTTGCTGTATGAATTAATGTTTCATTAGCCTATATTACTTTATTGTATTTCCGAAGCTCTTTTTTTTTTTTTTTTTTTTTTTTTTGTTATAGATCAATCATTTGTTACCTTCTTATCCTCTTGCCTTCATGTGATCTTTCACTGAGGAAAGTAAAATAAACATCTGATTTATAACTTTGCAGTATTGCAGAATCCTTGCCTTTGCCTTTGCTGTTATTATATTCTTGAGGTAATATATCCATCCATCCATCATCCAATCCCACATTGCTCCATGAGGAGCGTAGGAGCCCGGGGCTGGGCAAGTTGGTCCTGACATTTAAGATGAGTGACCAGCCTCACTCATCCCTGAGTGGCATTACGTGAGCAATAAACTCCAACCATCCCTTGGATATTAATCCTGCTTTAGTTTACGAAATGTATCACTCTGTTCCTTGTTGATTTTCTGACCGTTTCATGGTCGGTAATAAATATTTAATATTATATTTGGGGGGCACTATATTTCAGCTATTTATTTATCCCAATCATCAGCATTTATGATATCTAATGATGCCTTTTTATTTTTTCGTTTTCAGGTAAGCAATAATCTTTTTCCACAATTCTATTGTGTGCTTGTTGGCACAGCAAGGTCGGTATATATTTGGTGAGTATTTTTGACATTACAGTTCATTCTAATCATTTTGGTGATGCATTCATGAAATATTCACTCTTTGTTTTCTTAGTTTGCAGTTTAGATAAACTTTTAACTTTGTTCACTGCGTGGGGTTATTAGAATATATATTTTTTTACCTTGCAATTATATTTAGCATTTAATTCAACCTGCTTTAATATTATTTCTCATGACTCATCTGAGTCTAGGTTGTATACATTAATTTTAGATAGTGTTAATTTTGTTTGTTGGTTCCAGGGGTGGAGTTAATAGATGTTTTGTATTTTTGACTTTACAATATAATTGCCTTTTGATACTGTATATTGTACTTTATTAATGAATACGTGAAGCCTTTTGACACCTGATGAACCTATTTGAGTTTGCCAAGCAATTCAGTCATTGCAGCATCTTCTTCACTTTTTGTCTACATTCGTGGAGTAGAGTCCATGGATTCTTTATTAATGTTTCTGATTTTGCAGTATGATCAGTTTGTTGATTGGTAGGTGGTGGCGATCATCATCCACTCACTTGATGTAGTGCTGCCTACTTCTTCCTTGGGCTTTATCATTCTTTTTCTGTGCCTGCCCTCCTCTCTTCCTATTTCTCCCATCTTTCCTGTCACTTCTTATTGCTTTTCTTTCCTTTACAGGTGGCTTTGCATTGAGTGACAAACCAAATGGTTTCCTGTAAGCCAAGAAACCATTTACAACGCTGGGTGGTAACCATATAACCAAACCATATGTGCTCCTTACGTGTCAACAAGTGGGTTGGTGGAGGGTTAGTGCCCCTCTCTGTAAAACAAATAACTCAAAGTCAAACGGCCACCTCTTACTGGATGATGGTGTCTGGCGATAGACATGTAGATAGATCAGTTTATTATTATTGTTATTATTATTATTACTGTTTTTTATTCATTCATTATTTTTCATTTTATAGTTGTTACTATTATTGTTATTACTATTATTACGTAAATACTGTATTATTATTATTATTATTATTATTATTATTATTATTATTACCAAGGA
>NC_137057.1:37548518-37561018 GCF_032717465.1 Coenobita brevimanus
AGTATCGCATGAAACAAGGTGGAACTGGATCATCTTGCTCTGATGATTTTGATGTGGCTAAAAATGTTAAACTTGTCCCTCCTTTTAATGAATCTGATTTAACAAAGTATTTTCAGTTGTTTGAGAGGGTAGCTACAGGTTTTAATTGGCCTAAGGAGTATTGGCCAGTACTCCTTCAAACTGTTCTCACCGGTAAAGCTCAAGTAACTTATACATCTTTGCCTCAGGATCAGTCTGATAATTATGATGTAGTTAAGAGCTTGATTCTTAAGGCCTATGAGCTTGTTCCTGAAGCCTATAGAGTAAAATTTAGGACAACTTATAAGCAAGATAAGCAATCCCATGTTGAGTATGCAAAAATCAAAGAAGATCTGTTAGAGCAGTGGTTAAATTCTAAGAATGTGGATTCTGATTTTGGTAAATTTAAGCAGATGATTTTGCTGGAGGACTTCAAAAGGTGTATTTATAAAGATGTAAGCCTATATCTTGATGAGAAAAGAATAGATAATTTGTCTGATGCTGCAGTTTTAGCTGATGAGTATGTTCTCACTCACAAGAGATATTCTAGAGAAAAAGGGAAAGCTGAGAGTAAGTACGTTGCCTCTACTCAGAGTACAGGTAACAGGAAAGAGAATAAGGATGATGTTTCTCAGGAAGTAAATACCAGCTTCACCTCTAGATTTCAGAAAAGTAAATGTACTTATTGTAGTAAGCTTGGTCATACTACGGAGAGATGTTTCAGGAGACAGCGTGATGTGAACAAAAAGGAGTCTTTAAATATTCAGTCAATTGGTCTAGTGTCCACTCTTGAGAGTTCCCAGAATTCTTTAACTGAGTTAACTGAACCTGCTTTGAGGGGTAACTTAAATTCTCATGATGGAGCTCCTCTTTTGAGCAGTAACGTGGGTGACACTCTCAAGAGTTCATGTGCTAATTTCCTGTCTGATGGTTTTGTCAGTCCTCTGGACAGTAATGACAGGAAATCAGTTAAAATATATCGTGATACAGGTGCTTGCCAATCCCTTATGCTGACCAGTGTTCTAGGCTCTAATGTTAATTCCTCTGATGAAACTGTAATCTTACAAGGTGTAGGGAATAATTACTTCTCTGTCCCTCTGTGCAGAGTGAATTTAGAGTCTGGTTTTGTTAATGGTTCTGTTATGGTTGGGTTGGTTGAGACACTCCCAATGTCAGGTGTAACTTTCTTACTTGGAAATGATATTGGTGGAAGTCAAGTGTGTCCAGCTCCTCAGTTGTCTAGTGAACCAGTGGCTGCATCCCAGGATTGTGATGTCCCTGATGTGTTCCCTGCATGTGCTGTCACTAGGGCTAAGTCTAAAGTTACTGGTGATTTAGAGGATAATGATGATGATGATGTTATCCTAGCTGACACTTTTCTTGCTAATTTGGACCACTCACCAGATGAGGCAGTACCCCGTAGTGTTGATAATTTGTCTCGTCAAGAGTTGGTTGAGTTGCAGGTTGCTGACCCTGAGTTGAAAGGTCTAGCTAACTCTGCTTGCAGTGAGGAAGAGTCAGCCGGTGCTTCTACTTGTTATTATGTAAAGTCAGGAGTACTTATGAGGAAGTGGAGACCCCCAACAGCATCAGCCGACTGTGAATGGGAGGTTGTACATCAAGTTGTCATCCCTCGTGTTTGTAGGCAGGATATCATTAGAGTGGCTCATGATTCCAGTTTGGCAGGACACCTTGGAGTGAGGAAGACTGTGGCACGCATTTTGAAACACTTCTACTGGCCAGGTATCTTCAGGGATGTTTCCTGGTATTGTAAGTCTTGTCACACCTGTCAAGTTGTGGGGAAGTGTAATCAGACCGAAAAGGTTGCACCTCTAGTTCCCATTCCTCCTTTTGAGGCGCCTTTCACCCGTGTGTTGGTGGATATTGTGGGCCCTCTTCCTAAGACTTCTTCAGGATTTTCTTATGTGTTGACCATGATTGACATGGCTACTCGTTATCCTGAAGCCATTCCACTTAGAAACATCTCAGCAAAGAACGTGGTTAAGGAAATGCTGGGGTTCTTCACAAAGTTTGGTCTGCCTAAGGAGGTACAGTCAGACCGGGGAAGTAATTTCATGTCAAACGTTTTCAAGCAGTCTCTGAAAGAGTTGGGCATCACCCAGATCACGTCTTCAGCTTACCATCCCCAGACCCAAGGAGCGTTGGAGAGATATCATCAAACACTCAAATCGATGCTCAAGAAATACTGTTTGGAACATCAGAAAGACTGGGATAAAGGTCTTCCATTCGTTGTGTTTGCTGCAAGAGAATCTCCAAATGAATCACTGGGCTTCTCACCTTTTGAACTACTGTTTGGCCATGAAGTAAGAGGGACCCCTTAAGTTACTCAAGGAATGCTGGTTGTCGGAGGAAGATGACGTCAACCTGCTGGAGTATGTGATGAATTTCAAAGAACGGCTGTCCACTGCTTTACAGCTGGCGAGAGAGAATTTAGGAGCTGCTCAGGAGAAGATGAAGACTTGGTATGATAAGAAGTCTAGGTTACGCCACTTTCAGCCAGGAGATCAGGTTTTGATTCTGCTACCAGTTCATGGGCAACCTCTTCAAGCCAAGTTTAGTGGTCCTTATTTCGTGGAGAAGAAACTCAGTGATGTCAGCTATGTCATCGCCACACCAGATCGTAGAAAGAGCAAGCAACTATGTCACATCAACATGCTAAAGTTATATCACAAGCGGGATGAAAATAATCCAGTCTGCACTGTAGCTGTTCCACCCGAGTCTACAAGTGAAGTTCTCCCATGCAGCATGAGCCTGAGTGATAGTTTGGGGAAGAATCCTGATATCATGAATGATCTCCAGACTAAGCTTTCTCATCTACCTCCCAAGGAAAGGCAGGAGTTTTCGGCATTACTGCAGGAGTACCCGCAAGTGTTCCGTGCCACTCCAGGAAGAACCACTGTGTTGATGCATGATGTCGATGTTGGAGACACAAAGCCAATTAAATTGCCTCCTTACCGTGTGAACCCAGTGAAAGTTCCTCTCATCCAGAAGGAGCTTGGCTACCTGTTGGACCACAAGATGATTGAGCCCTGTCAGAGCGAGTGGAGTTCTCCTGTCACTCTAGTCCCTAAGCCAGGTGGGTCACAGAGGCTTTGCATCGACTACAGACGTGTTAATCAGATAACCGAAACAGACACTTACCCTCTCCCTCGTGTGGAAGATTGCATAGACAAGATCGGAAAGGCTAGGTACATAAGTAAGTTTGATTTGTTAAAGGGATACTGGCAAGTACCTATGACTGAACGTGCTAGGGAGATCTCATGTTTTGTAACATTAGGAAAGGCTTTTGCATGTTCAGTAATGCCGTATGGTATGAAGAATGCACCAGCCACATTTCAGAAGCTCATGAATGTTGTAACAGAGGGTTTGGCAGGGTGTGTTGTTTATATTGATGATGTATTAATCTTCAGTGACAACTGGAAAGATCACCTATGCCATGCCAGTAAATTTCTTGACCGTTTAGTTCATGCTAATCTTGTAGCTAATTTATCAAAGTGTGAGTTTGGTCAAGCTAAAGTTCAGTACCTTGGGTATGTAATTGGTGATGGACATGTTGCACCACCAGGAGCTAAGGTTCAGGTTATAAGTGATCTTCCCAGACCTAAAAGTAGGAAAGAGCTACAAAGATTTTTGGGAATGGTAGGTTATTACAGGAGATTTGTTCTTAACTTTTCTATTCTTGTATCACCACTTACAGACCTACTGAAAAAGGGAGTTAAATTTGTCTGGACCGATAACTGTGAATCCTCTTTCAACAAACTTAAAGCTATTCTATTAAGTCAGCCAGTGCTCGCTACTCCAAATTTTGCTAAGCCTTTTAAGATGGCTGTTGATGCAAGTGATACAGGAGCTGGGGCTGTTTTGCTGCAAGAGGATGATCAGGGTATTGAACATCCTGTATCTTATTACAGTAAGAAGTTCACTCCACCTCAAAAGAACTACTCAAGTATTGAGAAAGAGCTTTTGGCCTTGATTTTGGGTTTACAGCATTTTTCATTTTATTTGTGTTCTGGTTTTGACCCCATAGTCATTTATACCGATCATAACCCACTGAAATTCCTTAGTAAGTTTAAAGATAAAAATCAGAGATTGACAAGATGGAGTCTACTTCTTCAGGAGTATTCATTAGACATACAACATGTCAAGGGGAAAGAAAATGTTATTGCAGATTGCTTATTCAGACTTTAGACAGATTGTTTTAGAGTAATAAGAAATTTCCTTTGTAAATTTCTTTTTCTTTGTGGGGAGGTGTTACATAGCCTATGATTTCATCATCCTTTGTGTAATTTTAACGCACGGTATGCTGCATGTTTGATCACGAGCGTGTGCTGCCTCAGTCCCCCTTCTATCGTTATAGTAGAGTAAGTCGTCCTTTCTGTTATTCAGTGCGGGATTGTCGACCGTTTGTCCCCATCGCTTCATTTGCGCGTCCTTATTACAAGTTGTATCAGGCTCTGCTGGCCCCTATATAATGAGCTCAGTCTCTGCATCATTGCCACTTAGATCTGCTCCTCATTTTGTTCACATCTCTGTCCTCCCCTGTACAGATATTATTATTGTGAGTGCTCAAGAAGTCTCCAACCATCTAGCAGCTGTGTGTAATTTGAGTATAACTGTTGTTGTATTTTTTCTTGTACTGTATAGCATAAGTTTAATTTGTAGGCCTAGTGAAGTTTTTGTAATTCGTGTGGGGTTCTTTATGTCAGTCATTTTTGATAATAGTTTGTATCTGTAATTATTTATCTGGCATTCACTGAGTATTATCTGGTATCTCATTTTATCAGGGCTGACTTAGATAAATTAACTCATGCTAATTTCGTGTTAATAGAGGCTAATGCAGTTAACCATATATTTAACCTGTTTATTTGCCATTACATTATCCTTATGAGTCCTGAATGTTTTGTTGTTAGTTTGTGCATTAAACTTTAACTTGTAATTTTACCTAACTCTTTTGTTTTGAACCTGGAACTTTACGGGACAGTAGTGATTTTTAGCATTCTCACTTAAAGTGTACATTATCTTTCTCTGTTCCGTAACAATATATATATATGTATATATATATATATATATATATATATATATATATATATATATATATATATATATATATATATATATATATATATTCTCTTAAGCAACTAAGAGCCTCTTAAATCTAGAAGCATACCCCCCACCAAACCCCCTCCTTACCCCATCCCTCCCTCACCCTCTCCTCACTCCCTCACCCCCACCCTCTCCCTCCCCTTCCCAACCCTTACATAAAATCTCAACACACCCTCCACCCTCTGCTTCCCGTCTCCACCTCCTCCCCGTGCCTCTCCCAACTCCCTTTCCCCTTTCTCCCTCCCTCACTCACCCCCTTCCCCCTCTTCTCTTCATCCCTCCTCCACCCCTCTCCCCCACCATTCTTTCCCCAACGGATGACAGGGAGAAGATAATTGCATGTCCAACGGAGCAACCGATACCATGAACCGCCCAACGTGTTAGCAGGGACCGATCTGGTTTTTGAGAGAGAGAGAGAGAGAGAGAGAGAGAGAGAGAGAGAGAGAGAGCAGACTACATGCTTTCTTCCCTCCTGTTCACACTACAGTATTTTTTTTTTTTACTTCATTCATTCGACATTATTTTGATCATTTCTTTTACCTATGAGAGAGAGAGAGAGAGAGAGAGAGAGAGAGAGAAGAAAATCCCATCTCTCTAGGTTTATATTATTTCTTTACCACAATTTCCCATGTCTTCGTCTCAGCCTTTCCTTCCCTCTTTTACCCCTTTTCCTTCTCTCTTTTCCCTCCTTATCCTTCCCTATTCCTTCCTTTCCGTCTCCCATTTCCCTCCTTTCCTTCCCTCTTTTCTTTCCTTTCTTTTTTTTTTCCCTCTCTTTCTCTCTATCCTTCCTTTCCTTCCCTTGCTTCATATCCCTTTTTTCTCGTCTTTTCTTCCTGCCTGTTGCTTCAGTCTCCTCAACCTCGTTCCTCCCTTCCCTCCTTTCTTCTTTCTCCTTCCTCTTAATGCCTTTACTTCCCTCTTCTCTCTCTCTCTCTCTCTCTCTCTCTCTCTCTCTCTCTCTCTCTCTGTGGTTTCGTGAATGGCATGGAACGTGGTGGGGTGGGGTGGGGTGGGTGGGTTCAGGTTAAATGGGATTGGGTGAGGTTAGGGTTGAGTTATCATCATCATCATTATCAATATGGGATTATTATTTTTATTGTTTTATTATTATTATTATTGGGTAGTGTGATGAATAAGGATGGAAGTTTTGGGGAAGAAGTGCTTGAATGGGTACAGCAGGGAAGGAAGGTTGTTGGTTCACAGAAAACGGTGATGAGAAATAGGGAGGTGAGTATGGAAGTTAAGAAGTCACTGCATGATAGTCTTGTGATCCCTACCCTTACGTATGGAGGCGAGGCATGGACCTTCCTAGAGGAGAACAAGTCAAGGGTGAGAGCATTGGAGGTGAGTTACCTGAGCGCAGCATGTGGAGTGACATGGAGGGAAAGGTTGAAGAATGAAGAAGTGAAGGAACGTTGTGGGGTGGATGTGGATGTGACTGAGAAAATTAGGAGAAATACACTGAGGTGGTTTGACATGCGGAGAGAATGGAGAATGAAAGACTGACTAAGAGGGTGTATGTAGGTGAAGTGGAGGAAGGGAGAGGGAAGAGGAGACCAAGGATGAGGTGGCGGGATGGAGTTGAGAGGTATATGAGGGAGGGGGAAATGACTTCGGGGCAGGGCAGTCAAATGGTGGGTGACACAGCGACTTTGAGTCGTTTTGTCTTCGGCCACCCTTTGCGAGAATAGGACGTCGGCCTATAGATAGATAGATAGACAGATAGATTATTATCACTATTATTGTTATCATCATCATCATCACCACCATCATTATTTCTTCAGTCTGGTCACGATCATTTTTATTTACATTTTCCCAGGTCTCTCAATATATCCACTGTCTCACTAACGTTCGTACGGTAATTACAGTATGTAGTTTTCTTTTTTTTCACGCCAGGGTCATACATTTTCAGACGCTTGTGAATATAATGCGCGGGCAACTTTGTAAACGAGATTTTTTTATTATTATTATTATTTATCTAAACGAGATTTTGAGTCGAAATTCCTGCCAAAAAAAATCAAATTTGGCTTTGTTAATTTTGCTAATTTCATGAGAAATTTGACATTGTTAAAAAAATTCCAGTCGAATTTCATTTTTTTTTCTTTTTTTGCTCATTTCCATTGTTATGGAAATCTTATTGGACTGTATTATATTACTAATGCTGGCCCACAAAATTTTGCAAGACTTATTAATAGCCTTTCCATCACAAAATGTTTTAAAATACCATTATCTTTGCTTCCATACCGTCATTGAACCCACAATGACCAGTTCTTACCGAAAAATCAAAATAATGATTTTCATATATTTTTGCGTGCCCCCATACCCTACACTTTAGCTCTTTTGTGTCACGCGCGATCACCAAAATTTTTGTTTGATGTTTTTTTGACACTCCCTGCACTTACCCTGGCCTAATGCAAAAACAATGAGGTCGATATCTATTACCATTCGTGTGAAAGAAATGAACAGGTGCACAGACAGACACACAAACAGATTGATTATATTATTTAGCTTTTTACTAATCTCATAAAGAGTTTCATAGCATTATTAATGTTACATTTTGCCCTAAACATATGTACGAGTATGTAAAAGTCTCGAATTGCCATGAAAAGTATATTCTTTTCGAAATTGGGAAGAATGTGTCTTTTTTTAATCCCCAAAAATTCACTACAAGCTTAGTTTTCCTTGCTACAATTTCTATGTCTACTTATGTCTCTCTACCTATCTATCTATCAGTCTATCTATCTATATCAGGAAATGCCGCATACTTCATTTGCAGTAAATTATAATGGCCAACGAGAGAGAGAGAGAGAGAGAGAGAGAGAGAGAGAGAGAGAGGAAGCACTGAAGCAATAAATATTAGAATAACACTGATGGACAGCATAATCAAAGAAAAGAGAAATAAGAGCAAAAAAGAGAGCTGGCAGGAGAAAATTACGCTAGATGAAGGCAAAGGAATATTATATGACAGCTCTCTCTCTCGCTCTCTCTCTCTCTCTCTCTCTCTGATTGTGTACTTCTCTTGTGTGCTGTATCTGTGTGCGTTTTTTTCTGTCCATTTGTTTATATATATATATATATATATATATATATATATATATATATATATATATATATATATTGTATATAAACGAGAGAGAGAGAGAGAGAGAGAGAGACAGACAGACAGACAGACATATAAATACAAAGACAGAAAATCAGAGCTCTCTTACCTCCCCCAAATTTCCCTCATTCTAAAATGTCTCTTTTCCACCTTCCCATAAATTCTCTCCCCCTCCCTCTGGCTCTCTCATTCTGTTTGTATTTGATTAAATGTTGGTTTATATGCTAACTCTGTCCGTCTGCTTGTCTGTCAGTGTGTGTATCTTTTTCCTTGTTTGTGTTTTGTGTCTGTCTGTCCGTCCCACATATATTTCCACGCACTAAAGTAGGCAACATATGAAGGCTCATGCCAGTCTCACCTTCTTCCTTTTCATTTCTTAACACCATTCAATAGGTGGATTTTTCCATTTTTATTTACTCTATCTACTTGAACTGTTATCATCAGTATTATCATCACTATCGTTATCATTATCATTATTATTATGATTATCACTTATTATTATCACTTATTATTATTATTATTATTATTATTATTATTATTATTTATTATTATTATTATTATGTTCCTCATTATAATCATTATTATTATCGTCTTATTCTTTATTCATGCTACCTCCATACGATTTCATTTAGCATCCAAGAGACTTTTTTATGCATGAAGCTCTAGTAGTGGAAGATAAAGACTATTTCTAACCCTCCTGTGAAAAAAAAAAAAATAAATAAATAAACCCTAACACACTCATGGTCAAGACAGCTCTAGTATTTAAACCCATCTAACCCCAGGCGATTTTATTCAGCTGGAAGCAAGTCATAGGAGCTGGGGACTATAAATGCATCATCGTTCTGAGAGGACCAAACTCCCTCTATCCCATGACGCATTTTTCATTATTTTTCTATTGACAGACTGTTTTCCTCAGCTTAAGAGAGGCTTTGGGAACTGAAGGGGTTAGATGCAGGCTTTGCTAACCTCTCCGCTGCCAGAAATCCCCCCTAAACTGAGTCAAATCGTCCCCCTTAGGTACCAGTAATAATAGTAGTACTTGTAACTTTGCGATGGTATGACTATGTACAGAGGATGGCGAATGAGAGACTGACTAGGAGAGTGTAAGTTAATAAGATGGAGAGGGAGAAGAGAAGGAGGAGGAGGAAGAGGAGGAGGAGGAGACCAAGGATGAGATGAAGGGGTGGATTGGAGAGATATATGTGAAGAGACTAACGCTGAATGCTATGGTCATGTGGAGAGGATGGGGAATGAGAGACTGACTAGAAGAGTGTGTGTGAGTGAGGTAGGGAGGGAAAGGAGGAGGAGGAGCCGCAGGGAGAGGTCAAGGATGAGATGGAGGGCTGAAGCTGAGAGATATGTGAAAGAGGAAAGGTGTGTGTGAGTTGGGGTGAGGGCAGACAAATTTCAGAGGACACGGCCACGTGGAGGCGAGTTGTCCGTGGCCACCTCTCATAATTAAGGCGTCTGTCAATAGAGAGATAGATAGATAGATAGACGGATAGATAAATAGGTAGATGGATAGGTAGATAGATAGATAGATGAATAGACAGATGCAACTCCAGGCTCTTACAAAGGTGACCTTAGTAGAGTGGAGGCCAACTGTTACCCTCCTTCTGCAGTCCACCATCCTCTTTTCGGGGGATAGGGAGGGGACTGAGGGACGTTTCCATAGCCGAGCAGATCCAACTCCCAGTTATATTGGTGCCACCACGTGAAGGCGTCTCATCCCTTCCCTGGTAGCAAGGATAAATCTTAGTACACGTAATTAGGAAGAAGGTGTTAATGACAGAACGAGAGACCTGTAATTAATGAGGGAGGAGGTGTAAATAGGATGGTTAGCGAAGGAACAACGTAGCAATTAATGAAGGAAGATGCTTATAAGAGAAAATGGAGGTGATCTGATTAATGATAAAGAGTGGAGTAGAGTCCATGGATTCTTTATTAATGTTTCTGATTTTGCAGTATGATCAGTTTGTTGATTGGTAGGTGGTGGCGATCATCATCCACTCACTTGATGTAGTGCTGCCTACTTCTTCCTTGGGCTTTATCATTCTTTTTCTGTGCCTGCCCTCCTCTCTTCCTATTTCTCCCATCTTTCCTGTCACTTCTTATTGCTTTTCTTTCCTTTACAGGTGGCTTTGCATTGAGTGACAAACCAAATGGTTTCCTGTAAGCCAAGAAACCATTTACAACGCTGGGTGGTAACCATATAACCAAACCATATGTGCTCCTTACGTGTCAACAAGTGGGTTGGTGGAGGGTTAGTGCCCCTCTCTGTAAAACAAATAACTCAAAGTCAAACGGCCACCTCTTACTGGATGATGGTGTCTGGCGATAGACATGTAGATAGATCAGTTTATTATTATTGTTATTATTATTATTACTGTTTTTTATTCATTCATTATTTTTCATTTTATAGTTGTTACTATTATTGTTATTACTATTATTACGTAAATACTGTATTATTATTATTATTATTATTATTATTATTACCAAGGATGTTGAGCTCTAACATCATCATTTTCTGTCAATCAGCTACTGGAAATAGGCTGGAAAAGGACGACAAATTGTACCAAGTTGGGGTAAAAAAAGGTAAACAGCATTAGTGGGACTGGATGCATTTAGAACGCTTGAATATGCTTCCCTTCTAGTTCTCCCGTCGAAAAGTTATAAGGAATTGAAATAACTCACTCAGTTCGTGCACTGATATTCTGATCCTATTAATTAATGGCTTAAGAGAGTTTGAATGCACTTCGATCCGCCACTGACAAACTTCGCATTTCTTCTGTATCCTTCATCAAAGTTTTTTTTTTTTTTTTTTTTTTCCATTACTTAACCTTAACCTTCTCGCCATGTAAAAAAATGTATATTATTTTCTTACTATGCTCTTTTCACTTTAATTTGACCCAGATTTTCTTCCTTTTGCAGTTTATTTCACGTAACTCAGTGGCAAAGATAATGCTACGGCTCTACATCCTACCCATAGCACTTCTTCGTGACTAACATCATAATCTATGGTTACTCTCACAACGCATCATTCAAGATGAAGATGGCAATTTTGAGGCCAAGATAGAGCAAAAGGGGTCTAGAAGTCATGTTAGACAATTGATTTTCTAGAGGCCTAACAACACAGTATTCAAGATGGAAAGATGGCACTTTCTTGGCCAAGTTAGTGTGAGAGAGGTATAGCAATGAGACAGACAGCTGGTAATTGTCTTTTTAGAGAGACCTAGATGCATTTAGGACCTCCACTGAGAGAGAATATATCGCTTCCTTTCTGCATCCCAGCCTGTCAGTAGCAAATCCAGTATACCTTTTTCCTTCCTTGCTATTGGTATCACAGCAGGCCCCTTCTACTCTTTTACTTACTGTGTGTGTGTGTGTGTGTGTCTTCCTTCCTCTTCCTTCTCACTTTCCCTTCTTTCACTTTTCCCTTGCCTTCCTCCCTCTTCCCTCCTGTAGCAGAGAGACTTTTACCTTCCCTCCGTTCCTCCTCATCATTTCCTACCCCGCCAACAGGAGGTAAAAATGAACAAGGTCCTTCTCTTGTTATTGACTGAACACTTGCAGATTTCTGAGTGGCAGTTTGGGTTGCAGTGGTAAATATTCTTTTCTCGTGTGTGTTTGCTGTGTTTGATGTCTCTTACATACATACATACATTAAATATACACATAGCCACATAAACACACTACTCATATGCATAGTTATAACTGGCAGTGGGGGTAGAGGTGTATGATTTTTCCTGTCATTTTTCTTGTCGCTTGTGTTTCGTTTTTCACTTATATACTGATACATATACAGTACATCCCTGCAAATATGTATTCAAGTACGGTAGATTTATACATTGATATATACACATACGGACATACTGCATAATTGTGGATGGGGCTTGGGTCGGATTTTTTTTTTTTTTTTTGCTGTTGTTTGGGAGAGAGAGAGAGAGAGAGAGAGAGAGAGAGAGAGAGAGAGAGAATTGTGTGGACGTTTTTTTTACAGTGATACCTTTCACACACATAATCAGCCTTATGATACCAAACGATATACGTACTGTACATACACATTGATATGCATAGAATATATACAGACATGCTTACATACAAGTACATATACAGTCATGAGGGGGAATGTGGTGAGTATACGAGATTTTTTTGTCGTTTTGTGTTTGCCATGTCTTTCTTACAAACATAGACATACAACAAATGCACACACACGCACAGACACACACACACACACACACACACACACACACAC
>NC_137057.1:37566018-37616018 GCF_032717465.1 Coenobita brevimanus
ATTGTATGGACTTGATGGTAGGTTACTAAAAGGGGTGAAAAGTTTTTATGTAAATAGTAGAGCATGTGTAAGAGTGGGAAATGCTGTGAGTGATTGGTTTCCCGTGAGAGTGGGGCTGCGACAGGGATGTGTGATGTCACCTTGGTTGTTTAATATTTACATGGATGGTGTTGTAAGGGAGGTGAATGCAAGAGTTTTAGGTGGTCTGAGTCTGGTAAATGTTGATGGTGGAGATTGGAATCTGAAGCAGCTGCTGTTTGCAGATGATACTGCACTGGTGACCGATTCAGAGGAGAGATTGAGACAGTTGGTAGAGGAGTTTGGAAGGGTGTGTGAAAGGAGGAATTTGAAAGTAAATGAGAATAAGAGTAAAGTGATGAAGTGTACGAGGTTGATAGATGGTAGGGGGATGAATATAGTTTTGAATGGTGAGTTGCTTGAGGAGGTAGATTGTTTTAAATATCTAGGGTCACATGTTGCTGTGGATGGAAGAATAGATGCAGAAGTGAAGTTTAGAATAAATGAAGTAGGAAAGGTGCTGGGAGGAATGAAAAAAGTGTTTAAATGTCGTTCGCTTAGAATGGATGTAAAGAGAAGGCTGTATGAGGGTGTTGTGGTACCGACTGCATTATATGGGGCTGAAACATGGAATATGGGTGTAGCAGAGAGGAAAAGTTTGAATGTAATGGAGATGAGGTGTCTGAGGAGTATGTGTGGAGTGACGCGTATGGATCGGGTGCGAAATGATGAAGTGCGAAGGAGAACTGGAGTTGTTCAGGAGATGGCTGGTAGAGTTGAGCAGAGGGTGTTGCGATGGTTTGGGCATATGGAGAGAATGGATAATGAGCGATTGGTGAAAAAGATAACTAGATCTGATGTGAGAGGTGTAAGGCTGAGAGGAAGACCACGAATAGGATGGATGGATAGTGTGAAGAGAGCGCTGGATGCGAGAGGGATGTCTGTTGAGCAAGGAAGAGTGGCTGTGCGTGACAGAAATAAATGGAGAGAAATTGTGAATAAATAAGTGATGACGCAGCCCTGAGGGGATATTCTCCCGCATTTGGTCTGATCAGCTAGTCAGGTCAGGTGCGGGTAAGGGGATGGGTATGTTATGATGTGGCAGGGGTAAACCAGTTCTGCTGTCGGGCCCTGCTGCGGATGTCACTGATTGCATTGCGCAGTTGACCCTTGTGCGGTGTGGTGCGGTGAGGATCTGTCCGTTCTCCCCTTTGGGGCTAAGATGTGAATGAATGTGTTTAAATGGATGAGTAAATGGAGAGTGTGTCGTCCTGTCTCGGCTACCTCCCTTTCCTTGGGGGAAGCAGCCTAGGTATATAGATAGATAGATAGATTATTATTATTGGGTAGTGTGATGAATAAGG
Source organism: Coenobita brevimanus (assembly GCF_032717465.1). Lineage (NCBI taxonomy): Eukaryota > Metazoa > Arthropoda > Malacostraca > Decapoda > Coenobitidae > Coenobita > Coenobita brevimanus. Next base: position 37,567,401 of record NC_137057.1, read on the forward strand.
ATGGAAGTTTTGGGGAAGAAGTGCTTGAATGGGTACAGCAGGGAAGGAAGGTTGTTGGTTCACAGAAAACGGTGATGAGAAATAGGGAGGTGAGTATGGAAGTTAAGAAGTCACTGCATGATAGTCTTGTGATCCCTACCCTTACGTATGGAGGCGAGGCATGGACCTCCCTAGAGGAGAACAAGTCAAGGGTGAGAGCATTGGAGGTGAGTTACCTGAGCGCCGCATGTGGAGTGACATGGAGGGAAAGGTTGACGAATGAAGAAGTGAAAGAACGTTGTGGGGTGGATGTGGATGTGACTGAGAAAATTAGGAGAAATACACTGAGGTGGTTTGACATGCGGAGAGAATGGAGAATGAAAGACTGACTAAGAGGGTGTATGTAGGTGAAGTGGAGGAAGGGAGAGGGAAGAGGAGACCAAGGATGAGGTGGCGGGATGGAGTTGAGAGGTATATGAGGGAGGGGGGAGTGAGCTGGGGGAGGGCAGTCAAATGGTGGGTGACACAGCGACTTTGAGTCGTTTTGTCTTCGGCCACCCTTTGCGAGAATAGGACGTCGGCCTATAGATAGATAGATAGACAGATAGATTATTATCACTATTATTGTTATCATCATCATCATCACCACCATCATTATTTCTTCAGTCTGGTCACGATCATTTTTATTTACATTTTCCCAGGTCTCTCAATATATCCACTGTCTCACTAACGTTCGTACGGTAATTACAGTATGTAGTTTTCTTTTTTTTCACGCCAGGGTCATACATTTTCAGACGCTTGTGAATATAATGCGCGGGCAACTTTGTAAACGAGATTTTTTTATTATTATTATTATTTATTTAAACGAGATTTTGAGTCGAAATTCCTGCCAAAAAAATCAAATTTGGCTTTGTTAATTTTGCTAATTTCATGAGAAATTTGACATTGTTAAAAAAATTCCAGTCGAATTTCATTTTTTTTTCTTTTTTTGCTCATTTCCATTGTTATGGAAATCTTATTGGACTGTATTATATTACTAATGCTGGCCCACAAAATTTTGCAAGACTTATTAATAGCCTTTCCATCACAAAATGTTTTAAAATACCATTATCTTTGCTTCCATACCGTCATTGAACCCACAATGACCAGTTCTTACCGAAAAATCAAAATAATGATTTTCATATATTTTTGCGTGCCCCCATACCCTACACTTTAGCTCTTTTGTGTCACGCGCGATCACCAAAATTTTTGTTTGATGTTTTTTTGACACTCCCTGCACTTACCCTGGCCTAATGCAAAAACAATGAGGTCGATATCTATTACCATTCGTGTGAAAGAAATGAACAGGTGCACAGACAGACACACAAACAGATTGATTATATTATTTAGCTTTTTACTAATCTCATAAAGAGTTTCATAGCATTATTAATGTTACATTTTGCCCTAAACATATGTACGAGTATGTAAAAGTCTCGAATTGCCATGAAAAGTATATTCTTTTCGAAATTGGGAAGAATGTGTCTTTTTTTAATCCCCAAAAATTCACTACAAGCTTAGTTTTCCTTGCTACAATTTCTATGTCTACTTATGTCTCTCTACCTATCTATCTATCAGTCTATCTATCTATATCAGGAAATGCCGCATACTTCATTTGCAGTAAATTATAATGGCCAACGAGAGAGAGAGAGAGAGAGAGAGAGAGAGAGAGAGAGAGAGAGAGAGAGAGAGAGAGAGAGAGAGAGAGAGAGAGAGGAAGCACTGAAGCAATAAATATTAGAATAACACTGATGGACAGCATAATCAAAGAAAAGAGAAATAAGAGCAAAAAAGAGAGCTGGCAGGAGAAAATTACGCTAGATGAAGGCAAAGGAATATTATATGACAGCTCTCTCTCTCTCTCTCTGATTGTGTACTTCTCTTGTCTGCTGTATCTGTGTGCTTGTTGGTCTGTCCATTTGTTTATATATGTATATATATATATATATATATATATATATATATATATATATATATATATTGTATATAAACGAGAGAGAGAGAGAGAGAGAGAGAGAGAGAGAGACAGACAGACAGACATATAAATACAAAGACAGAAAATCAGAGCTCTCTTACCTCCCCCAAATTTCCCTCATTCTAAAATGTCTCTTTTCCACCTTCCCATAAATTCTCTCCCCCTCCCTCTGGCTCTCTCATTCTGTTTGTATTTGATTAAATGTTGGTTTATATGCTAACTCTGTCCGTCTGCTTGTCTGTCAGTGTGTGTATCTTTTTCCTTGTTTGTGTTTTGTGTCTGTCTGTCCGTCCCACATATATTTCCACGCACTAAAGTAGGCAACATATGAAGGCTCATGCCAGTCTCACCTTCTTCCTTTTCATTTCTTAACACCATTCAATAGGTGGATTTTTCCATTTTTATTTACTCTATCTACTTGAACTGTTATCATCAGTATTATCATCACTATCGTTATCATTATCATTATTATTATGATTATCACTTATTATTATCACTTATTATTATTATTATTATTATTATTATTATTATTATTATTATTATTATTATTTATTATTATTATTATTATGTTCCTCATTATAATCATTATTATTATCGTCTTATTCTCTATTCATGCTACCTCCATACGATTTCATTTAGCATCCAAGAGACTTTTTTATGCATGAAGCTCTAGTAGTGGAAGATAAAGACTATTTCTAACCCTCCTGTGAAAAAAAAAAATAAATAAATAAACCCTAACACACTCATGGTCAAGACAGCTCTAGTATTTAAACCCATCTAACCCCAGGCGATTTTATTCAGCTGGAAGCAAGTCATAGGAGCTGGGGACTATAAATGCATCATCGTTCTGAGAGGACCAAACTCCCTCTATCCCATGACGCATTTTTCATTATTTTTCTATTGACAGACGGTTTTCCTCAGCTTAAGAGAGGCTTTGGGAACTGAAGGGGTTAGATGCAGGCTTTGCTAACCTCTCCGCTGCCAGAAATCCCCCCTAAACTGAGTCAAATCGTCCCCCTTAGGTACCAGTAATAATAGTAGTACTTGTAACTTTGCGATGGTATGACTATGTACAGAGGATGGCGAATGAGAGACTGACTAGGAGAGTGTAAGTTAATAAGATGGAGAGGGAGAAGAGAAGGAGGAGGAGGAAGAGGAGGAGGAGGAGACCAAGGATGAGATGAAGGGGTGGATTGGAGAGATATATGTGAAGAGACTAACGCTGAATGCTATGGTCATGTGGAGAGGATGGGGAATGAGAGACTGACTAGAAGAGTGTGTGTGAGTGAGGTAGGGAGGGAAAGGAGGAGGAGGAGCCGCAGGGAGAGGTCAAGGATGAGATGGAGGGCTGAAGCTGAGAGATATGTGAAAGAGGAAAGGTGTGTGTGAGTTGGGGTGAGGGCAGACAAATTTCAGAGGACACGGCCACGTGGAGGCGAGTTGTCCGTGGCCACCTCTCATAATTAAGGCGTCTGTCAATAGAGAGATAGATAGATAGATAGACGGATAGATAAATAGGTAGATGGATAGGTAGATAGATAGATAGATGAATAGACAGATGCAACTCCAGGCTCTTACAAAGGTGACCTTAGTAGAGTGGAGGCCAACTGTTACCCTCCTTCTGCAGTCCACCATCCTCTTTTCGGGGGATAGGGAGGGGACTGAGGGACGTTTGCATAGCCGAGCAGATCCAACTCCCAGTTATATTGGTGCCACCACGTGAAGGCGTCTCATCCCTTCCCTGGTAGCAAGGATAAATCTTAGTACACGTAATTAGGAAGAAGGTGTTAATGACAGAACGAGAGACCTGTAATTAATGAGGGAGGAGGTGTAAATAGGATGGTTAGCGAAGGAACAACGTAGCAATTAATGAAGGAAGATGCTTATAAGAGAAAATGGAGGTGATCTGATTAATGATAAAGAGTGGATTAAGTGAAAGAGAAGGAAAATTGTGAGAAAGAGGAGAAGGAAATAGAGAAGAGAAAAGGAGAAGAAGAAGGAGGAGAAAGAGAAGGAGAAGGAGAAGGAGAAGGAGAAAGAAAAGTGAAAGTCTATATATCTATCTATTGCCAAACGCCTTAATCCCATAAGGGGTGGCCACAAACAAATTGCCTCCATGTCACCCTGTCCCCCGCCATTTCATTGCCTTGCTCCCAGTTCACACCCCCCTCTCTCTTATACATCTCCACTCCATCCCTCCATCTCATCCTAAGCCTCCCCCTCCCTCTTCCTCCCACCATCTTACTCACATACTCTCTCTTCGTCAGTCTCTCGTTCTCCATCCTCTCCGCATGTCCAAACCACCTCAGTGTGTTTCTCCCAGCGCTTCCTATCAGTGAAAGATAGAGGAAAATCGCTGAATGGTTACACGGAGACATAACACAAGATGAGTTTAAAGATAGATAGATTAGTTGGAAGGAAGAGAAGAGAAGAGAGGAGAGGAGAAGAAAGGAGAGGAGATGGGAGGAGAGGAGAAGAGATCAGAGCAGAGCAGAGGGGAGAGGAGAGCAGAGAGGAAAGAAGAGGAGAATAATGGAAAAAATAGGGTCCAAGAAAGAGGAGAAGAAGGAGAAGGATAGGAGTGAGATGTGAAGAAGAGATGAAAAGAACAGATTCAAGACAGAGGATGAGGATGAGGAGAAGGAGAGAAGGAGTGAGATTATGTAGAGAAGAGATAAAAGGAGAGGAGCCAAGAAAGAGGGGAATGAAAAAGAAAGGAGTGATATGATGCAGAGAGAGATCAGTGAAGCTCAGTTGATGAAGTGGGGTAGGGAAGAGGGATGAGGTGAATGTCAGAGGGGAAATTTGGAAGGCTGGTTCGTGGGAAACTGGTGAGATCTCTTTAGGTACCTCTCTTATTTTCAGAATTCCCCATTTTCTTTTCTTTTTCTATGGGGAGGGAGGGATTCAGAGACTGACTATGAGTGCATCTGTGTCAGGTGGAGGGAGAGGGAGTGGGAAACCGAGGATGAGGTGTACGGATGGGATGGAGATTATTTTTTTTCTTTTTGCGAGGGATATTAACTAGGGGAGTGTATGTAGGTGAGGTGGAGGGAGAGGGAGTGGGAGATTGATGATGAGGTGGAGGGATGGGGTGGAGAGGTTCTACGAGAATGAGAGACTGGCTAGGAGAGTGCATGTGGGTGAGATGGCGAGGGAGAGGAATGGGTGACCGAAGATGAGGTGGAGAGATGAGTTGGAGAGGAGTATAAATGAGGGTGGTGTGAGTTTGAGGGAATGCAGGCTGATGACAGAGGACAAGGTGACATGGTGGCGATTTGTTTGTGGCCACCCCTTTGGAGACTGGCTATAGATAGATAGAAAGACTGATAGTTAGATAGGCGGACTTTGGAACACTGATAGAGAAATGGATAGATAGATAGAAAAATAGATTAGTAGATAGACTGTTAAGTAGGTTGGCTAGGTATGCAGATACAGCAGACAAGGAAACAGATATCGACAGATAGATAGATAGATAGACACATCGACAAATAAACAGATAAGTAGATAAGTAGGTAGATAGACTGATTGATAGATAAATGGATAGATAGGTAGATAGACAGATATATAGACAGATAAATATATAGATAAATTAATACAAAATCCTGATATTCATTGGGTCTTTGTTTTGCGATTCTGTCCACATTATTCCCTGGCCTCTAATCAGAATTATTTTGACCGCAAGGGATGCTGGGGCAAGCTAAGTCAGGTCAGGTCACGTGTGGTCACTCTGGAAAGGGAAGAGGAGGGAAGGGAAGGGAAGGGAATGGAAGGGAGGAGGAGGTAAGAGAAGGAAAGGGGGGAAGGGAAGGAAGGGAAAGAAAGTGAAGACAGTGGGATGGGATGGAATGGAATGGGACGGTAGGGAAGGGAAAAGAAAGGAGAGGTAGGGAAGAGAGGGGAAGGGAAGGGAAGGGAATGATATGGAATGAAATGGAATGGCAGGGAAGGGAAGAGAAAGGAAGGGAAGGGAAAGAAAAGGAATACCAGGTTGTATCAATGTATGGGACTGGTAAGATGGAAGAACTGTAGCACTTTACTTCGATCCTTTAGCCAAAATGCAATTAATAATGCTGTAAAATATCTCCTTCCATTCCCTCCGCTATCACTTCCCAGGCATCGTCACGTGAAACAACCCTATTAGAGATTCGCTAAAATTAATATAAATAATGTTGTATTCTCTATCCCTGTCTGTCACCTGAAACGCTGGGGAGAAATATGTCAAGGAATCAGTAAGAAAGGATTGATCGTTTATGAATCCACTCTGTCTTTTGCTCAGAGACTATATATATATATATATATATATATATATATATATATATATATATATATATATATATATATATATGTATACACAAGTATATAATTACAGAGGATGAACAGTGCAAGGAAAAACAAATAAAAATAATCCGTAACAGTTGACTTGAAGTGCTATAGGCTGAAGTTTGGGGGGATATTAATCTGGGGAGGCGAGCTGTAAAAAGATGCTGTTCGGGGAATAAATAGATTCTACTGATTCTTTACAGGATACTATCTATTGCAGTTGATGTAGGCTATCCCTACTTAAAAATGGATGTTTTTCGTCCATCACGTATCTGGTATTTCTCTCGAGGTTAGTGAATTTTAAATAGAGTGTTTATTGGCTGAAAGATTTATTCCTTGCTCTCATTTTATATTCTGGAAATGCTTTTGGCCTTAGCTTGTCAAATGTTTATATTCTGACTACTTATAAGTATTTTCCTGAGAATATGACCTAGGATGAAAATATAAAATGTATGTAGTAATGGTTTATAGAGTAGACAAAAATTCCTTCCTAAAGACAGGCAAAAGGAGACTAGGACCGTTTTTTTTTTTTTTTTTTTTGTAACAAAAATCTCTCTTCAGTAAATTCATCTCTGTGTTAGTGAGGTACAGATGGCAGCATATAAACCTGGGACCACATCAATGTGTAAAAGAAGTGTGGCATTTGGTACACTTGACAACCTTGACATATTCACCTGTGTATTGGTGACACTGACAAAATTTAATGAAGGGAGGTGACAAATATTAGTGGAAATGACCAGGTAACCGTGATGCAGGAACGTCCGAAATTGTAGCTACACCTCTACCTCACACAGACACTGCACCAGGTTAATATGTGGCCAGTTGTAAATAGAAAAAATAAATGAAACTAGGCGTTTTTGGAGTGGCCTAATGTTTTTTTTTTTTTTTTTAAGGATATACATTAATAAAACCTTGATTATTTGGCTACTTAAGATTCAGTAACTACCGAAGTTTTAAAACGTCTTACTTTTCAGATTTCTTTCTTTACTTTTATTATTGTCCTAAAAGAGGGTGAAAGAAATAGAAGGAGGGACGGAGGGGAGAATCCAGCTCATTTCTAAATTTCCACACGCCCACGACCAGCGAGAGAGAGAGAGAGAGAGAGAGAGAGAGAGAGAGAGAGAGTCACATACACGTACGTCACTCAGACTTAACGGTCTAGCGAGGTCGTCCGACTTTAATATTAGTAGAAACACTTTCTCCATAGATTTGAGAGAGAGAGAGAGAGAGAGAGAGAGATGACAAACACATCTGCCAGTACACGCTAAGTCCACACCACTGAAATCTTAGTTGTCTCTTTTGTTCCTCTACCAAGTCTCTATAAAGTCCTTTTTGTATTGACTCTCTCTCTCTCTCTCTCTCTCTCTCTCTCTCTCTCTCTCACACACACACACATACACACACAAATATCCAAAAACCAGTCATTTCATGTAATTCTCTGAATTGGCTTATTCAACTTGTCTAAATGTTACACACACCTCCTGCAGAATTAGTCTGTGTGTGTGTATACGTAAAGAGTTTGTCTGTCTATCTTGTCTGTCTGTCTGCCTCTCTGTCTTTGTCTCTGTCTCTGACTCTGTCTGTCTGTCTGTCTGTCTGTCTGTCTGTCTGTCTGTCTGTCTGTCTCTGTCTCTCTGTCTCTGTCTCTCTGTCTGTCTGTCTGTCTGTCTGTCTCTGTCTCTGTCTGTCTGTCTGTCTGTCTGTCTCTCTCTCTCTCTCTCTCTCTCTCTCTCTCTCCACTATTTCACTCATAATTTTTCCATTTTCGCTCCTTTTTATTTTTTCCTTTACCACACATAAAAGCTTAACTGGGCCAGAAAAAAAAAAACAACATAATGGTGATGAAAGTCAGTCTGGCTTGCCCTCTGGTCATTAACTAAGGGAAAAAAAAGGGCAATTGCTCTAATGGGAAGGGCCAGGGTGAGAGGAGGAAAAGGGGGAGAGGAGAGGGGAGGGGAGAGGAGAGATGATTAGAGGAGAGACTTAAAAGACTGATTATAAATAAGAGAGGATTGATGGGAGAAAGGATGCATGTATGAAATGAGGTTGAGTAGCAGGACTTGCGAGATGCGATGGAAAATAATACGTCTGTGGGGGGGGGGGAGGAGTGAGTGAGTGAGTGAGTAGGAAAGAGAAATTTCAAGATATAAGACTCAGGAAATTCGATAGGAGTGAGAAAGGGAAAGACAACAGACTCGGAAGAGAGTGCGAAAGAGACGAAGGAAGAAAAAAAAAAAAAGAGATAAGAAATGCCATGACTGGAGAGAGAGAGAGAGAGAGAGAGAGAGAGAGAGACATCCGTAATCTTAGTCCATCTCATGTACGAAAAAAAAAAGTTGGATTTCTTGGCGTTCTAAACAATAAAACCTAAATCTCTCTCTCTCTCTCTCTCTCTCTCTCTTACCTGTCTCGTCTAACACCAGGTACAGTCATAAACAAAAGTTAAGTGATAGTCCTCTGCTAGCGCTTTATTCTGCTTTTCTTTACATGTCACTTTCCCGCAAATGACAGAGAGGATCCTTCTCTCTCATACTTTTTTGATCACTCTTCATATTGCCATCACACACACACACACACACATACACAAGAATTATCGGGGTACTTTTGTTCATGCCTATATGTAAGAGAGGCACCTGCTGATATTCTTGTTCTTCATGTTCTTGCACAAAACTTTGTGTTTAATCTTCCCCACGCCCATACCGACGAACCTACGATGCCCATCTTAACAGGGTGTATTGTCCCCATCGATCCCAGCCCATCCAGCTCACTCTTCTCCACGACCAGCTTTCTTTTCTACTATTCTCTTTATATTATCTAAAACCTGAGAGCAATCTCTGACGTTATTTAGCATTTTTACTAACATTATTACCAACCCTACTATACCAACATTACAACCACTGCCATGCCTACCCTACCAACATTTAAAACTCCTGCCAACACTATAAGTACTACCAACATTACAATCCACCAGCACATAATACTACCAACATTACAGCTAATTGACCATTCTGCTAACATTACTACCAACCCAACTCCATTATACCAACATTATAATAAAGATCATGGCTATTCTAACAACACTTAAGCTCCTACCAACACTATAACTAACACCAACATTTCACTTCCCACCAACACATGCTACAGCCAACATTATCATCACTGTCAACAACGTATTCTACAAACATTTCAACTTCTACCAACACTATACCTACTACCAACATTTCAGCTCCTTCCAACACATGCAACTACCAACACTGTCACCACTACCAACATCGTACTAACCTTACAACAACTATCCAGGGACATCTTTACACACTGGTCTATCCAACATAACAAAAAAATATATATACTAAATGCCTTCCACACATACTACAGACCTCACAGGAAACGAACCATACAGAAGAACCATTCACTATAGGGCTGTCGATCAAAGGAACCACACACACACACACACACACACACACACACACACACACACACACACACACACACACACACACACACACACACACACACACACACACTCACACACACACACACACACACACACACACACACACACCAAAGCCATCCTCGCTTCAATAAAGGGTCCCATCTGTGGAATGTAGTCTTAACGATGTGAGAGAGAGAGAGAGAGAGAGAGAGAGAGAGAGAGAGAGAGAGAGAGAGAGAGAGAGAGAGAGAATTATAAATCTTAGTAGTTAAGTCTTTGGCTGAATGTTTACAAAGCAGAGTATATTATGAGCTAAAATAAAACAAAGAAGAACAATTTATTCTTCACTTTTAGCAATAAGTATCCAATCAAACGAATGAAAACTTCAGCGCTTCCCAAAATAAAACAAACCAAGGGCCGACCATTTCATCCTAAGCGTCAATCGTTCTGTGTTGCTTAAATCTTTCCCATCATACTCTGCGAATATGATGGGGAAAGAGATAGCAACCAGCCATAGCCAAAAATAAATCGCAAATGAAGAGGGTGTTAGGGAGATTCCTTATCCGACGAGAATACAGACCCAAGGTGGCTATTATTAAGCCAGGGAAAGGTTAAGGGTCAGGAGAATATGAGGCTTGGAGGAATGCAGAATCTTTGAGCCAGGCTGAGTCTGGGACGAAAACTCTCTCTCTCTCTCTCTCTCTCTCTCTCTCTCTCTCTCTCTCTCTCCTTTCTCTTTTTTCTCTCTCGTTTTTCTTTTTTCTTCTTTCTTTTCTTTTTTACACGTTTTCTTGTCCTAATTATATTCTCTCTCTCTTCTACTTTTTCTCTTCTTCTTTCATCTTTTTTCCTTTTCGATTTCTTTTTTTTTTCTGTTTTCCCCCTTTTATCTTGAGCCACTTAAGAACATTTTCACGTAACGACTTAAGTTCCCCTCTCAGACAGACGGTAAATTAGGCATCATTGTGTCATTAACCCCTCAGACAAGTATATAATTAACAGCCAATTCCTACAAGTTCCAGTTCCCATGTCGGTCCAATAACCTTCTCTCTCTCTCTCTCTGCTACCGTTGCCGGGAGGGGTAGCTCCCTCCTGTAACCCCAGCAGGGCTATATGGCCTTAGTTGCCTAGCTCGGGGAATTCATTCTCCGTTTCTCTCTCTCTCTCTCTCTCTCTCTCTCTCTCTCTCTGGTCGCAGGAGAACTTTTAACGTTTGATGGAGAATTGATCATTTTTTTTTATTTTTTTTATTCAGGTTAGAAGGAATCAAGGTTGCAAGAAAGAGAGAGAGAGAGAGAGAGAGAGAGAGAGAGAGAGAGAGAGAGAGAGAGAGAGAGAGAGAGAGAGAGAGATGCCTGGGCAAACTGCATAGGGACTTAAATTCCCTCTTTGCTGATTGACCTTTGCGTCACCTCTGGGTTGAAGTGGAGAATTTATGTCATCCGAGGTCAATCCCCTGTTTTCTTAATGGCACAGCACTTACTGGTTGGTAAAGGAAGCTCTCTGACACCTTTTCGTAAGCGATTTATTTTGGGTATTATTCCTTGCCCTCACCTTCTATGTTAGGTTCTCTGAATGGCTTACTTCTTAACAATGTCTTGTTCTCGTCGGTTAAGGAAGCTCCCTAACACTTTTTTTCTAGGCGATATATATTGGTTATTACTCCATACCAAGACCACCACTTTCAACTTATTTAATAACAACATTGATATTAACCAGTCAAAGTAAATCGGTAATGAAATGATGTTAGGGAGCTTCCTCAACCAACTTGAATACAGACCCTATTCCCTCATATACTCTTGATATTAGCCATCCTTAAGCAAAAGTAAATCGCTAAGGAATAGGTGTTAGAGTACTGAACGGGACACGGGGCTCACGTTCTGTTGCTGGAGTGTGCTGAGGCTGGATGTATTTTGTTGGCTTCATTTATGTTTATTTTTTTTTTCGAAACTGGCTTCCACATTTACCTCTAGATTTATTTGTTTTGAAAAGGAGTTATCTATTTATCTATCTATTTTTATGTGTCTGTTTATCTACGTATCTATGGACATGTGAGTTTATGTATCTATGTATGTATGTATATACTTATATATGTATGTATGTATCCTTGTATGTATGGATGTATGTATGTTTGTATGTATGTATGTACTGTATGTATGTATGTATGTATGCATGTGTATGAATGTATGCATGTATGAATGTATGTATGTATGAATGTATGTATGTATGTATGTATGTATGAATGTATGTATGTATGTATGTGTGTATGAATGTATGTATATATGAATGTACATTTGGCCATGAAGAAAGTGCAACCAAACATGCTGGTGTGTGGCGATATCTGGCAGCTGCTCCGTAGTAAACACTCGTATTTTTTCAATGGATCACACAGAATCTACAACCTTTGTAAGGATGCACGTGATTGGCTGAAGCGTTCAGTACCGGAACAAATGTTTTGTTCCTTATTAATTACTACGTGGCAAGAAGTAATGTATACAGATGATGACTATATACTAAATAAGCAAGCTGTAATTACGGTTATAGTAAGAATAACACGTAACAATGAGTACCGATTAACTTATGGTATTGTGTTAGCATTGTGAGAGGTGTTTCAGGGGTTAGTTTCGAATTATATTGACCTTTGAAGCAGCGGAATCTGTCCGAGGCACATTGTTTGATTGGTGTCGGTATCTATCGAGATGCAAAGTTTCCTTACGAAATGGGTTATTATGAGTCGTTATGTAATTACACACGCTCTGAAAATTAGTGTAATATATAAGTGATATAAGATTGGCCATTCCAGTTGAAAATAACAAGCAATACATATTTTGTAAATCGTTTATGCAAGTCTTATAATATTCCCCTAGTACGATGTCATTTACAATTAATTCATTTTGGCTACAGAAAGTTAAATTTGAATAAGAGAGAATAATTGCCTGCTCAGCTAAAGGACCTACCTTAACTATTTCCCCTAGTATCATGATTCATAACCGAATACTTGATGCAGTTTAACTGCTTCATTGCAAAGTGATACTGACAGCAACGAGTGTCCACGTTATGAATCTGGTAGCACGCTACTTGTAGTGCTCCACCCGTGAGTAGGGGTCTCAACCCTGGGCAAATTACCCCCATCGCAGTCATTGCAGTCACTCTGCATTTAAACACATTTTTCGTTATATATACGCTAGGTCCATTGTCTACATAAACGGATGTATTGTTTGTGTATTTTATGGCCAACTATCCAAAAGTATATGGAATATAAAAAGCAGCTTAGGTAGGCTGCTGTGCTCTAGTATGTCAACCAGGGATCAAACTCGCTACCCTAAACCCGCATCCATGCACCCTTCCTCCATTTCCCCATTTCAGTGCACCTCGCCGCATCACCATCAGTTCGACAACAGATATAACCTGACCACCTTGCATATTGTGATGTTCGTGTAGAAACTATAAACTCCTTTTAAATGTTTGGATTTCGATATGATTCAGTGTTGTTTGCTTTAATTTCATTGGATGTCTACTATGAGGAGATTGCTCCAGTCGAACTGAAGGGGCCTAAAAGCCATACCTGGGATACCTCTTCACACCATACGTTGTTCCCATGAATCTTTCCTCCCTTCTCATCTCACTATGGTGTGGAAAGGAGGGATACCATTAACAATTAGATATCCTCATGCCTATTATTGCATCCATATGTATTGCTGCCGGGCATCAGTGATATTTTCTTTTTTTCTTTTTTTTTTCTTTTTTGTCAACCATCGCGTTTTTCTAAGCAGTTCAGGATGCAGTAACTGTTCTATGAAAAGGAGGGTAGGAATATCTAGGTAGAAAAACTGTGAAATGACGAAATAAAAACGATGGGAATTTTCGGCATTTAATCTTACATTATACCGGCACATATATGCTGCGTACTGCTAATTATACGAGGCTAGCTAAACTGATATCATCAGATAGGAGTTTGTGCTTAGTAATACTGTGACCGAGAATATCTGAGAGCTATATCGGACACCAACACGTTCAACAAGATATATAAAGGTTGGTAATGAGTTAATATACTTACATGTTCTTTAGGAACAGTGAAGGTTAATACTGTATTTTCCTTTGATCAGTGATACTCTAATTTATTAGTAATCACAGGGAAGTGTGTATCGGGGCTCCAACACGTTCTCGCAATTCACAGTGTAGCCATGTGCTCAAAAATTAAACCACTGCTTTACATTTATTTTTATTTATACACCTTCTGTTCATACCTTTAATGCACAAGTTTTATATTTCCACCCTCTACATATTATCCCACTGTAAATAAATACATTTAATTTTTATTTACTAACATTAGTAGGGAAACAGAAATATCAACATGCGTTAGAGTTATTAAATGCGCTCCATAAAAGATATGACAAGGAAGTGTTGCAAGAAGCAATATTACTGGACAGTTCAGTCTTCACGATTGCACTGTGGAGGCGCTCTGTGACGGAAGCCACGTGGTTGTGAATGAGTCTGTTTCCCTCTCAAGACTAGCCACTCCGATGTGATGTGTTGCATGAGTTACTCTGGCGTTCTTTCCTGTGCTGGCTTCCACGTATTCACAATGTTAGCTCGCACGTTTTCTATAGGGTTTACGTCAGGGCTGTTGCTAAGCCGGAGTTGATCAACGTGGCGCTGTTCGTCAAACCACCGTTTCTCTACCCTAGCTGTGTGAACAGGGCTGTTATCCTGTATGAAGATAATGGTCTCTGGATATGGGAGGGCGTAGGAGCGGACAGGGGGCATCATCACTTACTGAAGTATCTCCTAATACTTTCCTTGAGTGAACCTATCCTCTGTCTGTGTGACCTGTTCAACACCTTACAGGAAAATCCATCCCCATACGTTGCAAGTCACATGACCGCTGCGAGCTACCTGATAGATGTTCTCATCATACCTAGAAGACATGTTATATAATGTATAAAGACATGCTTTGGTTTTTATTTCGTATGTTCACACTTGTAATTTAGAGAGAGAGAGAGAGAGAGAGAGAGAGAGAGAGAGAGAGAGAGAGAGAGAGAGAGAGAGAGAGAGAGAGAGAGAGAGAGAGAGAGAGAGAGAGAGAGAGAGAGAGAGAGAGAGAGAGAGGAGCCTCTGTGGTACAGTGGTAAAGTGTGCGTTTTCGCACACTGAAGAACGAAGGTTCGCTCCCCTCCAGGGTAATAAACTTTGGGAGAGCTCTTTTGGCCACGTATTGCATTGGCGGACAAAAGGGGTGCTGTGGTTGAATCAATGTCGCATACTAAAGTATGCTTGCACCCAGTCGGCTTGCGCGGGCCGATTACACTTGGTTCACAGACTACACACACATCCAAATCCACTCCAACATAACAATTACACTTACAAGCACTTCTCACCCTACATACAATCTCTACTAGACAGCCTAAGCCACTAGGTAGAGATACATTGGCTGTATCGTCCCGACTTCGGTAGGGATAGGCCGGTCCTGCAGTGGACACTCAAACGGCTGATGAGATGAGATTATATATATATATATATATATATATATATATATATATATATATATATATATATATATATTTATCTATCTATCTATCTATCTATCTATCTATATATATATATATATATATATATATATATATATATATATATAATTACCTCGTATTGTCTCTCCTCCAGCAATGAAGTTTCCCATGAGATGTGGAGCTGAATGTTTTCTCATCAGAGAAAACTACTCTGCCCCAGTGGTCCAAGCCTTCCTTCACATAACGCTGGGCAAACTGGAGCCAAAATTCCCGATGATGCTCTGTTCACCTGGGTTTGATCGCCAGTGTTCGGTGGCGATAGCCCATTTCCTTTATCGTCTGCTGTATAGTCTCCGCAGACACATCTAGCTGCAACTGTTCTCTAGCTGCCACCGCGTTGCTGAACTGATGGGTTTCAAAATACCCTCATACGCTGATCCTCTTCAGCCATGGTTTTTCTCACTCGTCCAGGTTTAGGGTGATATCTCAGGTTGCCTTCCGCCTCCCACCTCTTGAGCCTGCGATACACAGTGGTGCGGTGAATGACAAGTTCCTCTGCTATATTGCAGGTTGATAGGCCACTCTTTCTCATTCCCACTATCCTCCCTCGCAGGGCATATTTGTCACCTTGACGTTGTTCTCTATTTGCTTCCATGACGCGCTATGACGATGTGGGTGAGATCTATGGATCCTTGATCACATAATTTTATGATGTGAGGCAATGAATGACACTTCATGGCAGCACGCTTTTATTATCATCTGTTGATTCAACCTCCCTATCTATTCAAGACCAACATATTTATGATAATTTAAAAAATTACTTTCATTAATCAGTATTACTGACACACAATACAGATTGGATTATATTCAATGGTTTTGATGGAATATAAAATACTTCCTTTTCGCTGTTTAGACCATTATACGAAACCATTCTTCTGCCGCTAAACTCCTCCTGTGTGCTATGATGCCAACTACTGTGATTATGAACTGATATTGAAGCACTTTTAGTTTCCATAGTTTATCATCTCACATATTTGAATATAGTTCAGTCGTTACTGGTGAACGTGTTAGTGTCTGATAGAGCTCTCAGATATTCTCGGTCACAGTATTACTAAGCACAAACTCCTATCTGATGATATCAGTTTAGCTAGCCTCGTATAATAAACAGTACGCAGCATACATGTGCCGGTATAAAGTAAGGTTAAATGCCGAAAATTTGCGTCTTCTCTATTTCGTCATTTCACGGTTTTCTAACCTACATATTCCTACTCTCCTTTTCATAAAATAGTTACTGTATCGTGAACTACATAGAAGTAAGTGATGGTTGACAAAAATAAAATAAAATTAAATATCACTGACGCCCGGCAGCAATACATATGGATGCAATAATAGGCATGAGGATATCTAATTGTTAATGGTATCCCTCCTTTCCACACCATAGTGAGATGAGAAGGGAGGAAAGATTCATGGGAACAACGTATGGTGTGAAGAGGTATCCCAAGCATGGCTTTTAGGCCCCTTCAGTTCGACTGGAGCAATCTCCTCATAGTAGACATCCAATGAAATTAAAGCAAAAAACACTGAATCATATCGAAATCCAAACATTTAAAAGGAGTTTATAGTTTCTACACGAACATCACAATATGCAAGGTGGTCAGGTTATATCTGTTGTCGAACTGATGGTGATGCGGCGAGGTGCACTGAAATGGGGAAATGGAGGAAGGGTGCATGGATGCGGGTTTAGGGTAGCGAGTTTGATCCCTGGTTGACATACTAGAGCACTGCAGCCTACCTAAGCTACTTTTTATATTCCAAATAATTTTGGATAGTTGGCCATAAAATACACAAACAATACATCCGTTTATGTAGACAATGGACCTAGCGTATATATAACGAAAAATGTGTTTAGATGCAGCATGACTACAATGACTGAGATGGGGGTAATTTACCCAGGGTTGAGACCCCAACTCACGGGTGGAGCACTACAAGTAGCGTGCTACCAGATTCATAACGTGGACACTCGTTGCTGTCAGTATCACTTTGCAATGAAGCAGTTAAACTGCATCAAGTATTCGGTTATGAATCATGATACTAGGGGAAATAGTTAAGGTAGGTCCTTTAGCTGAGCAGGCAATTATTCTCTCTTATTCAAATTTAACTTTCTGTAGCCAAAATGAATTAATTGTAAATGACATCGTACTAGGGGAATATTATAAGACTTGCATAAACGATTTACAAAATATGTATTGCTTGTTATTTT
Source organism: Coenobita brevimanus (assembly GCF_032717465.1). Lineage (NCBI taxonomy): Eukaryota > Metazoa > Arthropoda > Malacostraca > Decapoda > Coenobitidae > Coenobita > Coenobita brevimanus. The sequence goes on from NC_137057.1 coordinate 37,584,914, forward strand.
CAACTGGAATGGCCAATCTTATATCACTTATATATTACACTAATTTTCAGAGCGTGTGTAATTACATAACGACTCATAATAACCCATTTCGTAAGGAAACTTTGCATCTCGATAGATACCGACACCAATTAGACAATGTGCCTCGGACAGATTCCGCTGCTTCAAAGGTCAATATAATTCGAAACTAACCCCTGAAACACCTCTCACAATGCTAACACAATACCATAAGTTAATCGGTACTCATTGTTACGTGTTATTCTTACTATAACCGTAATTACAGCTTGCTTATTTAGTATATAGTCATCATCTGTATACATTACTTCTTGCCACGTAGTAATTAATAAGGAACAAAACATTTGTTCCGGTACTGAACGCTTCAGCCAATCACGTGCATCCTTACAAAGGTTGTAGATTCTGTGTGATCCATTGAAAAAATACGAGTGTTTACTACGGAGCAGCTGCCAGATATCGCCACACACCAGCATATTTGGTTGCACTTTCTTCTTGGCCAAATGTAACGCAACTGGCCATTCCAGATTCATGTTAACACAGGAGATGGCGCCTGCAACGATTGCGTGTGATAAACGAATATAAAACGAACTGCAACACTGGACAACATTATGCATGTCTGTCCGTTGACTACCATTATAACACAAGGTTTTGGTATGTGGCCACGGCTACACAAAATAAATCGGTGGCGTGGTGCTGCTGGGAGAGTGTAAAATTGCGTAAGGTCTACGTGTGTTTGTGAAGGGAGTCTGGTAATACCCTTCATCAATATATTCACATTCCTGCCAAGATAGCAGCTAAAGTCGCGGTTTTGGTGACTATACTGACTGAGCATTGAACACTCTTTCACCTCCCAGCAATCTGAGTGAGGTCCTGTTTTCAAGCAATAGAAACATTAAGTAGTGCAGTGAACTCTGTAAATTTATAAGTAAAGTAAGGAGTGTTTTATGTACCGTGTCATCATACAGACTTATACAATATGACACAGCCAAGGATAAGCTGGACCTATGGTAGGATAAATGGTGAGTGCTGCTGGAGCGTCTAAGTAAACGTAAGCAACATTGGTGCACCAGCACCGGGATGGTAAAACCCAACCACCGTGCTTAGGAAAAATACCCCCGGGTTCTGAAGCTGCCCAACGTCATCCAATAGATTTACACAGTCACTGATAAGGCTCCAACTCGTATACATATATACATACATATACTATATATATATATATATATATATATATATATATATATATATATATATATATATATATATATATATATATATATATATATATACTGTATGTATACAGTATATGTATGTGTCCATCTGTCACTGAAACTGCAAGGATAGTATCGGACCAGCATTCACTGTAACAGAGACAAGGACTCTCTCTCCTTCCCTGGGGCTATTATTATATCGTATTGTAGCAGCTTGTAATGACACCATGAATGCACGAGTCTGTCTGTGTGTTTCTCTCTCTCTCTCTCTCTCTCTCTCTCTCTCTCTCTCTCTCACACACACACACACACACACACACACACACAAAAACTCCTTCCGTTCCCCGTATAATGGGTAACGAGACCTGATATTGACTTCCTTATCATATCGCATCACTACGACGAGTTGGAGCCTTATCGGTGACTGTGTAAATCTATTGGATGACGTGGGGCAGCTTCAGAACCCGGGGGTATTTTTCCTAAGCGCGGTTGTTGGGTTTTACCATCCAGGTGCTGGTGCACCAATGTTGCTTACGTTTACTTAGACGCTCCAGCAGCACTCATCATTTATCCTACCATAGGTCCAGATTATCCTTGGCTGTGTCATATTGTATAAGTCTGTATGATGACACGGTGCATAAAACACTCCTTACTTTACATATAAAATTACAGAGTTCACTGCACTACTTAATGTTTCTATTGCTTGAAAACAGGACCTCACTCAGATTGCTGGGAGGTGAAAGAGTGTTCAATGCTCAGTCAGTATAGTCACCAAAACCGCGACTTTAGCTGCTATCTTGGCAGGAATGTGAATATATCGATGAAGGGTATTACCAGACTCCCTTCACAAACACACGTAGACCTTACGCAATTTTACACTCTCCCAGCAGCACCACGCCACCGATTTATTTTGTGTAGCCGTGGCCACATACTAAAACCTTGTGTTATAATGGCAAACAACGGACAGACATGCATGGTAAAAAGATATTGCTTCCTCTGGATGAACAGTGTGTGAGTGTAGACACGATTAAATAGTATAATGCGTCTGGAGCTAAGGAAGGCCTGAATGTGTAATACTTGTATGAAAACTAATGTATGAGTGTTTTAAAGAGAGTATAATATGCGATGATCAATGTTTCTGGATGTTGTCATAAGTATCCAGACTACTGAGATAGCATCTCGAAGAAAGCGACATCATTTGTGGACTGAACATACGTAACATCTTTATTTCAATTATAATAATACATGACATGTATTCATTATGCAAATACAGTATCTCTTTACCTACGCGTGATCCATCAGTATGATGACTGCACAACATTTTCGCACAACAAGCCAATAGCTGTCCAACACTCAAAGTGGCTATATTCCTGTGCAACAGAATATCTACTTATACCATTGTCTGAGAATATAATGATTGTTTTTCCTCACAATAAAGTAGACTGGATGATGCACAACATGGTATAATCGTTGTGTCACATACTTAATCATAAATCATTTATGACCACTCTTGTTCAACCACAAAAATGTTACAGCAGTTGAGTCGCAAACTCAGGTGAACCACGTTTCGAGACACCGGACATCACGCTTTCTAATATTTATGCTCAACTACAGTTGTTCACCACATCGTATGCCGAACATTAAGACTCCTACATTTATCCAATACACATTATTGCATAAGGAATTACAGATCACCTCAGAACATCTGTACAATTACACCCTTCGTCTTTCAAAACGAAACACGACAAAGTTTCGATATATGCGACCCCACCACCTGTCCCCCCCTCCCCTCCATTCCACCTCGCCTCACAGTCATCTCCTGTCAGTGAAGCAATGGGATCCAATGGCATTACTATTTGTTTTTCTCTCTACCTTCCATTATACATACGTGGCAAACACTTGGATTTGCAGACAAAGTATGACTTGACAGAACATTGTTTCTGTGGGTACTAGATACTGTAGTGCAGAGGAAGCTCTGCCGGGTCTGCCCATTCACTTACTATTACTACGATGTAAACAAACACAGTGGTGCCACATTTCACCAAACACACCACCCACTATACTCGTTAGAAGTGGAGGTAACTGTACATGTGTATGTATGTATGTATGTATTTACGGATTGTGGTCTGTTTATGTATGTATGTATGTATGTATCTAGTTGTAACCCAGAAGGCATAACCATGAATTTAAATGATGAGATAAAGGAAGATACATTTATGACAGACAGCTACAGTGGCGTGGAATATTACCCGAACTCAGTTTAACCTCGCTTCACGAACTGACCAGCTGTCTCACACACACACACACACACACACACACACACACACACAGATAGACAGGTAAAATGACAGATTACACACTCTCCCTAAGAGACGCAAGGACAGAACCAGAAAGCAAACGACACAGAGAAGTTTAAAGGCTCGGCTCACGTCTAACTCAGAAGCAGATGGCAGAATGAGAGAGCAAGATTAGGGCAGGTGGGAGCCCTAAGAGGATTGCTTTCCAAGTAAAGTTGTAGTGGTGACGAGGCCAGGTGAGAGAGAGAAAGAGAGAGAGAGAGAGAGAGAGAGAGAGAGAGAGAGAGAGAGAGAGAGAGAGAGAGAGAGTTTGAAGTATAAAGAATAAAACATAAGGTCATAGTAAGAAAAGGTTGATTATCTTTTCTTGCCAATTATATTCCAGACCATTCGAATTAAAATAAAATAACCTTCATTATAACAATCTATCCTTGAGTACATTATGCCTATTGATACAGCAAAGAGTGCCATCTATATTGCAAATTGTCCCATACCTCAACAGGATATTGCATGCGTCGACAAAGTACTAATAATGTCAGTCAAAATTCAGCATCCAATCCAAAATAAACGCATGGTGCGATATACGAGTTTACATCATTTATTTATATGTTTATTTATTCATTTATTTATTGGTAGGGGTATATATGGGTTGGATGTAATGTAGAGAGTATATTGTTAGCACAGTGATATTATGTTGTTGGAGGGTTGAGGGTGGGATAATATGCGTGTGTGTGTGTGTGTGTGTGTGTGTGTGTGTGTGTGTGTGTGTGTGTGTGTGTGTGTGTGTGTGTGTGTGTGTGTGTGTGTGTGTGAGAGAGAGAGAGAGAGAGAGAGAGAGAGAGAGAGAGAGAGAGAGAGAGCGATGGAATAAAAATAAATACGGTTTCCAATGATGTATATTGATTGAAATTGGATCAGCGGCATTTACGCATCATCTCTCTCTCTCTCTCTCTCTCTCTCTCTCTCTCTCTCTCTCTCTCTCTCCATGCAAATACACTGTAATCTAACCCTAAGGTCTCTCCTGGCTTTCTATCTATCTATCTGTCTCTCTCTGTCTCTGTCTCTCTCTGTCTCTCTCTCTGTCTCTCTCTCTCTCTCTCTCTCTCTCTCTCTCTCTCTCTCTCACTACAAACGTCTAAAGTCTGGACTGGGTCTGCAATATATGCACTTGGGACAAATTGCAAAGGTGCCAGGCTGTCATGGTGGTGGTTGTGGTGGTAGTTGTGGTGGTGGTAGTGGTAGTTGTGGGTGTAGTGGTGGTAGCAGTTGTGATGATGGTGATGGCAGCAGTTGTGATGGTGGTGGTAGTTATGCTGTTGGTGGTAGAAGTGGTATAGTGATGGTGGTAATAGCAGTAGTAGTAGTAGTAGTAGTAGTAGTAGTAGCAATAGTAGTAGTAGTGCTTACGATAGTTGTAGCAGACAAGGTGAAACTAGTAGCAGTTGTGGTGATAGTGGTGGTAATGACAAAAGTAGAAATATTTGTGCTAATGAGGGAAGAATGGGGTGAAAAGAGATAGTGATGACAAATGTATGTAATGATGTTTACAAATGTGTTTTGTGTTTATTAATGTAGTAAGAAAGAAATCTGCATACGAAGTGAACATGAGAGAGAGAGAGAAAGAGAGAGAGAGAGAGAGAGAGAGAGAGAGAGAGAGTGAGTGAAAACAGATGGACTTTAACAATTCTCACTAAGTAGCCAAAATTTCTATGCAGATCACACCGCCACACAGAGCCGTCCCCGCAACACACGAGACAAGGCAGAACAGTATATTGGCCACCCTGTATAAAGCCTATATTTTGCAACCTATGAACTGAGACTCCAAAAAAGGATAAGAAAAGAGCCTTAGAGAAAATCACGCAATTCAGGATGGTGTAAAACGAATAGGAGTCACGTCAAACAAAAAGGAGTACTGTAAAACGAATAGGAGATATATCAAAATGAATAGCAGATGCGAAAAATGAACATGGGTTGCTTAAAACGAACAGGAGTAGTTAAAAAAAACAGAGGTCACATAAAAGAAACCGGAGTCACTTGAAATAAACCGAAGTCACTGAAACAAACAGGAGTCGCTTAATACGAATAGGAGCAGCATAAAACAACCTGGAGTTGCTTAACACTATTCTGGGCTGATGGCACACTGACTCTTCATTTGTTGGCCAACTGATTCCCGGCCGATGACGCGGCGGTGTGTCATTTGTTGGGGCAATTTTTCGTGACCCAAATACGTGGCACAACAATCTGGTGAACACCGGCAACACAGCTTCATTTTGTTGGAAAGCTACACCCGGCCTGGGAACAGGGTAGAAAAGTTATGCGAGGTGGGCATAACAAGTAGAAGCCGAATAAAATGATTTGGAGTCACGTAAAAAGAATAGTCCCTCTTACACCTCTTGGATTCCAGTAACTATATCAGGGTTAAGGTCCAGTGAGGCGAAAACTTAGGGTTAATTAGAGAAATGGAGGTTGATAGTCAGGACAGAGGCCAATTAACCAAGCAATTATCCAGGTCTCTAAATTATACCGTCTGTCAATCATTCTCTGAACACTCTGAAGGTCCCATGACTCACTCACAGCTTAATAAAATTGCTTGGCTTTAGCCGGAGCAAAATACTAAACTTGTTCCGACGGTGAGAGGGTTAACGGTGACGGTACTGACGCTCTCAGATATCTCTGTCGACGCTCAGTTGAATATCAGCATCATCATCATCATCGTTATCCTTATCATTTTCATCAGCATCAGCATTATCCTTGTCATAATCATCATTATCGTTATCCGTATCATCACCATCATCATTACATCCACCACCATGATCATCGTTATTTTCATCATCATCATCATCATCATCATCATCATCATCATCATCATCATTATCATGGATCTAACCCTATTTCCTGTCAGTAATACTATGGCAACCAGGATCCACAAAAAACAAACAAACAAACAAACAAGAGACAACCATTCCTTTCCCTCTCAATAATCAAAATAGCCACACACGACTAATTGGTACCCCCTTACTACCCGTAAATACCATACTAGGTCTCATTCTTGACCTTTGATCCTCGTTACAAAAGTAGGGGCGAGACTTACAACAACGGCTTAATGAGCAGTTGTGGTCCTATAATGTGCTACACTAACTCAAAGCTTTCTGGTAATTACTGACGACTAATTTGAAGCTCCTAATGATCCCTAATAAGTATACTAGATCATGACCTTGACCTTTGACCCTCATTGAAAAAGTAGGGCAAAAAATTAAATATGTGGAGTATTGTACAGCTCAGATCAATAAATCATGTTCCGCTGTCTCGATCCTCTCATGTAATTACAGAGACACAAACTCAAGCCCTCTAGTGACCCGTATTACTCACATCAAATTGCATTTTTACTCTTTAACCCCCGATGCAAAAGTAGGTCATTAAACAAGTGCTCGTGGGCCCTTCGGGTCCTCTCGCACTTGCTCCTGCTAAGGGCTCTCGCGCTGAGCGCTCGCTTTCTCGCGCTGAGCACTAGTTTCCTCGTGCTTCTCACTCGTTTCCTCGCACATCGAGCGCGCGTTGCGATCATTTCAGGTAATCCGAGTCACGTTTATGTGATGTTCTAGTCTAACGTCACTATCGTCTGTCAAGGCGACATCAAAGGGCCCATGATGGTCCGTTTATGTGGTGTTCTAGTCTAACGTTGTCACTATCGGCTGTCAAGGCGACATCAAAGGGCCCATGATGCTCCGTTTATGTGGTGTTCTAGTCCAACGTTGTCACTTGGATTTTTTGCAGCTAACCAATTGATCGTGTTATTTGCAGCTTCAGAAATGAAACCCAAGTTGTCCGCACGCAAGTCCGAGATATTAACCACTCGGCCACGGCAACCGACCGGGAGCCTGGAGCGGCGTTTTTTGGTCAAAATGTGATGGCTCATTAAATATAGTAAAAGTTTTCAATCGTGATGGGAACAAGTTTTTTTCACATCAGCGAACTTTTTGCGATTTTTGTGTCAATTTCGGTGGTATTTGAATGTATAGTTTCAGCTGCCCAAAACACACACACACACACACACACACACACACACACACACACACACACACACACACACACACACACACACACACACGGCTACTGCTGTAGTATTCTAGATAAGGAAGAATGTGGCTTAAATGTACACTTGCTGACATAACTTTCTTTCCCCACTGCATCGAAAAAAGGTCGAAACTTGATGCGCTCCTGCTAAATTAATTTGTGATATTTAGGCAGACTGGAAGAGTTCTGATTACGTTTCGTGTAATTACTAATCACGGAAGTGTGGAAGGATTACTAAACGTACAGTCCGATTTAATAATTCGTTTACGTTTGTGAGGCTTCGAACGTAATGAACTGATATTCAAATAAATCTAATTTGTGTTAATTAGCTTAGAAATATCTCATTAGGGTTTGGTTGGATTTTGAAGCCTTATTTTTGTTTTGTTTTTTTCTGAAGATGTACAATATCTTATTCCCATTCTTCATAAAAAGCTTAACTCAGATATATTGATAATCCTGCTACTGACCGCAAAAGTAAGAGAAAAAAAGGAGTAGATCCAGTACACACACACACACACACACACACACGAGAGAGAGAGAGAGAGAGAGAGAGAGAGATGACTTACGAAAGATTTAATGAAAACAAATGGAAAAGTAACAAGAATCATATGCCACAATGAAATGTTTCGCAGAGAGAGAGAGAGAGAGAGAGAGAGACTAAATTCAAGTAAGTAGACAAGTATAGAGATTTTGTTACATAGATAGACAGATCGATAGACATTCACAGATAGATTGATATTGATTGATAGAAAAATAATTCAGCAATACTCATCCCACAGTCCAGGAGTTCTCGCGTTACTTAAAATTTTGCTTTTAAAAATTGGATATGAGAGAAACGTGAGTGCCGAACGTAATTACTCTCTCTCTCTCTCTCTCTCTCTCTCTCACACACACACACACACACACACACACACACACACACACACACACACACACACACACACACACACACACACACACGCACAAACACACACACACACACACACACACGCGCACACACACACACGCACACATACACACACACACACACGCACACACGCAGACACACACACGCACACAACGCACACACCACATAAAGCATAATATTCTCATTTACGTAAACTAATCATACATAAATACTTTAAGCGCAAATCAGGGCGACCATGTGACCTTAAATGGACGCAACAGTGGAGTGAGGCATGAACGTTGACTGGATGTAGACCAAATGTTGAGTAGCTATTGCTAAACATTGCAGTGTGGCCAGAGTTTACATACACTGGGGTCACCACACACACACACACACACACACACACACACACACACACACTCACACTATACACAGCAAAACACACACACACACACACACACACACACACTATACACAGCAAAACACACACACACACACACACACACACACACACACTATACACAGCCAAAAAAAACACATACACACACACACACACACACACACACACACGCACACACACACACACACACACACACACACACACACACACACACACACACACACACTATACACAGCAAAAACTATCGAGATCCAAACAGAAAACATGAGATAAAGAAATGTCACAGAAAAGTTTGAGAGAGAGAGAGAGAGAGAGAGAGAGAGAGAGAGAATGGAACCCGGGGAAAACCAATGAGAATCACGTAAGACGGGGAGAAAAATGTGAGAGAGAGAGTTCAAAAAGAGAAGGATGCGAACCCAGGGGACGGTCAGCATTTTTTTAGCGCTCTCAATTTTTGTGCATGTATAGGTAAATGACTGTTCTCTCTCTCTCTCTCTCTCTCTCTCTCTCTCTCTCTCTCTCTCTCAAATTCACCACACCCTCGTCCCTTGAGCCGGCAAATTCCGCTTATTATTAGCTGCAGTTATAAATCCAAGTATTAATTGATGTTTGCAGTATTTATGTGACAAATTAGCTCTATAACTTTGACCTAATTCCTCCTTGTTCACCTTTGCTCATTTCCTCCCTCTAATCTCTCTCTCTCTCTCTCTCTCTCTCTCTCTTTCTTTCTTTTTCTTTTCAAGCACTTCCCCTCTCCTTACCCTTTCATGTCTTCGACCCTCTCCCCTCTCATCTCTTATTTTTTTTCTCCTCGTAAGACTGGAAGGGAGATGGTTTGAGGGCAGAGTTTAATGCCCCTGAGTATGATCTCTGAATTTGCACAATAGGGTGTTCCGTAAGCTTATCCTGAGAGAGAGAGAGAGAGAGAGAGATAATTACCTATTACCTGAGGTCAAAGGAAGGAGTAACTTGAGAGGTTGAGGATAGGCTAGAGAGAGAGAGAGAGAGAGAGAGAGAGAGAGAGAGAGAGAGAGAGAGAGAGAGAATTACCTATTACCTGAGATCAAAGGATGGAGTAATTTAAGAGGTTGAGAATAGGCTAGAGAGAGAGAGAGAGAGGGAGAGAGAGGGAGAGAGATAATTACCTATTACCTGAGGTCAAAGGAAGGAGTTACTTGAGAGGTTGAGGATAGGCTAGAGAGAGAGAGAGAGAGAGAGAGGGAGAGAGAGAGAGAGAGAGATAATTACCTATTACCTGAGGTCAAAGGAAGGAGTAACTTGAGAGGTTGAGGATAGGCTAGAGAGAGAGAGAGAGAGAGAGAATTACCTATTACCTGAGATCAAAGGATGGAGTAATTTAAGAGGTTGAGAATAGGCTAGAGAGAGAGAGAGAGAGAGAGAGAGAGAGAGAGAGAGAGAGAGAGAGAGAGAGATGATACAAGGAAGTACAGACAGAGTGGGAATTATGGAAAGGTGTATAAGATAATGGGAATTGGGTTCTATAAATGAGAGGATAATTAACAATGAGATGGAGAATGATGAGGTTTGAAAAAGAGGAAGAGGAAGTGATGTGAGAAGCGGAAGAGGATGCTATGAAGATGAAGAATCTGAAAAGTATACGATGATGAATAGACGACGATGATGAATAAGAAGAAATAAGAAGAGGAGGAAAAAGTAGAAGTGTGTTGGTATATTGAGAAAGGAGAGACGATGACGAAGACGATGACGAAGACGATGATGAAAAAGAAGAAATAAAGAGAGAGAGGAAAAGGAGAAGTGAAATGAAAGAAAAATCTAAAGGTATATGAAGAAGGGTGGAGTGTTGCAGAAGAAGGTGGTCTTTAGTAAATGGTAATCAGACTTTTAAATAGCTTCTTCCTCACCTTTCCTCACTCTCCTCCCCTCCTCCTCTTTTCCTTTCTTCCCTTTCATCTTTCATCTCATCTCTTTCCCTCTCCTGTCTCCCTCTCTCTCCTCCCTTCTTCTCTTCTCTCTTCTTCTTTCATATCTTCCTTTATTGTTTCTCTCTTCTATCTTCCCCTATTTCTTTTCTTATTCCCTCTTCCCTCCACTTGTCATTTTCGTTTTCTCTTGTCAAATTTCCCTTCTTTTTCCTTTTCTACCTCTCCCCTTCTTTCTTTCTCTCTCTCTCTCTCTCTCTCTCTCTCTCTCTCTCTCTCTCTCTCTCTCTCGTCTCCGTCTCCTCTCTTCTCTTTCTTCCCCTCTCCTCTTTTCTCCCTTTTCCTCTTTCCTCCATACCTCATCTTTCCTGTCTAGCTATTCCTCTCTCCCCTTCCCCCTCTCCTCTTTCTTTTTCTCTCTTTTTTCCTTTCTTCTGTCTACCATCCTTCTTTCCATCTCGTCCATGTGTGTGTGTGTGTGTGTGTGTGTGTGTGTGTGTGTGTGCATGAGTGCTTGGGGGAGGGGGAGAAGATTTATGGGATGTAGGGAGGGTAATCTTATGTATAAAATTTCACTCTTGAGAGCGCTGTCGTTCTCCTAGAAATACACACACACACACACACACACACAAGGCGTATAGAAAACTTAACCCGTGGCGTCCCGTTGACGTACTTCCACGTCCTCACGTTTTGTCACTGCCAATCCAGTTGACGTACTTCAACGTCCTGCAATTGCAAGGTTCATAATTTCCACAATTTTCAAAATTCGCCCGAGATTTTCGATTCGCCCACGTACCCAAGCCTCCCCTACCTGCCCCCAGGCGGGCAGCGTCCCAGACCCCGCGTGACCTGCTCTCGCCCTTGTCTTGGTCACTCACCTGTTAGCAGTGACCCAGGTCAGACATGGCGCGTAAAGGTCTCTCAGACGACGAAATACAATCCGCCCTGGATGCCTTCACTGGAGGTAGTGATTCTCCACTTGATGATGATGTGGTGGATCGAGATTATGTGCAGCCTGAGGAGGAAATAACAAGCAGTGATGAGGAGGTCCCTTCGCCCCGGAAAAAGCGGTATGTCACGTATCGTAAGGCAAGGGAAGGCCAGCCTGCACCCAAAACACCTGCATGGACCTCTCTCCATCCCCTAGAGAGAGATTCTGAGGAGGACGATGACGATGACGGCGGCTTAGGACGTGATGTTGCCTCGTGGTTGGGGAAGGAAAAAATCTCACCCCGAGGATCAGAAGGTGGGGCGAGAAGGCAAATAAAGTATGGCCTAGTGTTTTGCCTGGGGAAGTCGAAAGTGGTGTGGTGGGAGTGCGGGGTGAAAGGGAAGTGGTGTGAGGGAGGCAGCACGAGCACGTGGTGCACGTAGGCCTAGGGGAGAGGAGGTGGAGCCACTCCCCAGCACGTCTTTCGCCATACAATATTCCCAAACTTCCTCCACACAGCCCCAGGATGTGGGGAAAGGAAGGAAAGGGAAGGGAAAGGGGTAAAGGAAAAGGGAGAGGGAAGAGAAGTGCGAGTGATGAAAGGCGCCGCTCTCCACCTCCCCCACCACGACCAATGTTGCGTTGTGCCTTCAGCCATGTTTCAGAGAGTACCATAACTTCCTACACTACTGAAACTGTGTGGGATGGCGATATGACGCTCAGTATAATGGTAAAGCCAGTCAGTATGTGCCAAGTCTTATATACACTTGAAACGGGTGTAATGTTTGCAGGAAAGTAATGTATAAGTTGAGAAATAGTGTAAGTTGAACGAAGTGATATGAAAACTACACCCACTGTATAAATCTGCGAAAATATGACGCTCAGTATAACACTCTGGTCAGTAAATATGTGATAGCAAGAATATAAAGTGGAAACGGGTGTAATGTTAGCATGAGTAAAACGTATAAGTTGAAAAATAGTGTAAGTTGTAATAATTGATGTCATGAGTACACCCACTGTGTAAATCTGCGAAAATGTGACGCTCAGTATAACACTCTGGTCAGTAAATATATGATAGCAAGAATATAAAGTGGAAACGGGTGTAATGTTAGCATGAATAAAATGTATAAGTTGAACAATAGTGTAAGTTTTAATAATTGATGTCACGAGTACACCCACATTCTGGTCAGTAAGTATGTGATAGGAATTATATAAAGTGGAATTTGTTGTAATGTTAGTAGTAAGGTATTTTATAAGTTGAATACTAGTGTAAGATGAAACAAATGATATCGTGATAACACTCCCTGTGTAAGTACACGCTAATATGAGGCTCAGTTGCATCGTAAGTTCTGAAATTATGTGATATCAATTATATCAAGTGTAAACATGTGCAATGTTAGTGGAGAATTATTATATAAGTACAAAAATAGGTTGTAAGTTGAAATAGTAGTCATAGCGACTTCACCGTGTGTGTTATTATGCGCTATTATTACGCTATATATTTACGTAAGGCCTGAAATTATCTCAAAACAGTTCTATAAAGTTGAAAAGTGTATAATGTTATTAGAAAAGTATTATGTAAGTAGAAAAAACACAATACAAGTTGAAACAACAGTCACAGCGAGTTCACTCACTACATAAATAAGCGCTAACATTACGCTAAATGTTATCAAAAGGCCTGTGAATACGTCAAAATAGTTCAATAAAATGTAAAATGGTATAATGTTATTGTAGAAGTATTATGTAAGTAAAAAAAATGATATGTATCATGATTTTCGAATGTTAGCGATTCATCGTGACTAAGTTGCCCGATTTTGCTCGTTTCGCACGATGGTACAATGCTTATTTCTGCTCTATTTTTGTATAAAATCCAATATACTCTTTTATCACATGTTTTTATGTTTGTAATAAATACATATCTACTTACTTTCTTTGGTTTCCCGGACTTATAATACCATAGAAAACATTAGAGGCTCAGACTGCCTACGGAGAACACGGGGCCAGGTGGGACAAAGGCATACCTGTTTAAGGTAATTATAGACCCCGGGGAACAATTTCCTTGTCACTGACCATTGTTTCTGACCAAAAGCGAAAGTTTTAGCAAAAAAAAAAAAAAAAAAGGGTCGAAAAATGGTCGGGATTGGGGGGTACCAGTGGTGAAAAAGTGCTCGGGACGGGGCGGGTTAAACAGACATTGGTTGATAGATAAAGAGGAACTTCTTATCTTTTCTGCACGTTGCTTTTCTCTCCTTATTATTTCTTCAATAAAGCCTTTTAGATTTTATTTCTTTGAGGAGACTGCTAGTACTGAGATGGTTATTGAAGGCTCTATCCAGCCCCTTCAGCTCTATGTTCTAACGCTGTCCGCAACAAGGGGAGGGCCTATAAAAGGTACCAGAGCCAACCCAACCCTGAATCATATCTTTTTTATGTTTCTGCCTGGAATCGTGCTAAGTCTGTTCTTCACTCTGCTAAAAATAATTTCATCCGTACTAAATGCTCTCAACTCTCCAACTCGAATTCCTCCCGCTCCTTCTGGCACCTTGCCAAAAACCTTTCTAACAACTTCACCTCGTCATCCTTCCCTCCTCTTTTCTACTCTGATGGCTCTGTAGCTATTTATTCTACTGATAAAGCAAATCTCTTCGCTCAAACTTTCTCCTCCAATTCCACCTTAGACGATTCATGTGCTGTTCCTCCATCACTTCCTCCCTCTGACTTCCTCATGGCTGACACTAAAATTTCTTCAGCTGATGTACTTCCTGCCATCACTGGCCTCAATACTAACAAGGCATATGGGCCTGGTGGGGTCCCTCCTGTTGTCCTCAAGAACTCTGTTTCTGTGCTTACACCCTGCCTAGGTAAACTCTTTCGCCTTTGTCTTTCAACTTGTACCTTTCCTTCTTGTTGGAAGTTTGCTCTCATTCAGCCAATCCCAAAGACGGGCGGCCATTCCCAACCCCCTAACTTTCCTCCCATTGCTTTAACATCCTGTGTCTCAATAGTTTTCGAGTCAATTCTTAACAAAAAAAAATTATAGCATATTTCCTATCACAACATTCTTTCTGATCGTCAGTATGGATTCCGTCAGGGACGCTCCACTGGCGATCTTCTCGCCTACATTTCAGGCTCCTGGTCATCCTCCCTTCGGGACTTTGGTGAAAGCTTTGCCATCGCACTTGGCATCTCTAAGGCTTTCGATCGAGTCTGGCATAAATCTTTAATTTCCAAACTGCCCTCTTACGGTTTCTATCCTTCTATCTGTGCCTTCATCTACAGCTTACTTTCTGGTCGTTCTATAGCCTCTGTTGTAGACGGTCATTGTTCTTCTCCTAGATCTATCAACAGTGGTGTTCCTAAGGGCTCTGTCCTGTCACCAAATCTCTTCCTTTTATTCATCAATGATCTTCTAAGCTGTACATTTAACCCTAACCACTCGTATGCTGATGATTTCACCCTTCACCTTTCCATTTGGTTCCCGCAATGTCCATCCCATCAGTGACTTCAACAAACAAGGGATGAGGCTATGGCACACCTAATGTCTGACTTGGTTCGTATCACTGACTGGGGTAAAAACAATCTTGTTGTTTTTAATGCATCAAAGACTCAGTTATTACACCTATCAACCGAACAAAATCTTCCACAGGTGTACCCACTAATGTTTAATTATATCCAGCTCAAGCCTGCATCATCTCTGAACATGCTTGGGGTTTCATTCACTCGGGATTTATCTTGGAAAGATCATATTACATCTCTTCTAAAATCAGCTTCCAAGAAATTAAGTGTGCTAAGCCGACTTCTTACCTTCTTTACCCCTGCACAGTTGTTGACTTTATACACGGGTTTTATTCGCCCCTGCTTATAGTACAACTCTCATGTGTGGGGCGGCTCCCCACATACAGCTCTTCTCAATAGGCTGGAGTCAAAGGCTTTTCGTCTCATTAACTCTCCTCCTCTTACTGGCTCCCTTCAACCTCTGTGTCTTCGCCGCACTGTTGCTTCTTTATCTCTTCTCTATCGCTGCTTCCATGGTCACTGCTCCCCAGAAATGTCTGCTTGCATTCCTCCACCTCTACGACGGGCGCGTAGCACCCGTCTAGCAACAAACTCTCATCCCATTTCTGTCCAGCTCTCTAATGCAAGAGTTAACCGTTACTCCCAGTCTTTCATTTATGGAACGGGTCAGCTCTGGAACTGCCGCCCTCTGTCTGTATTTCCTACTTCCTATGATCTCCAGTCTTTCAAACGCAGTGTGTCTAGGCATCTGGAAATGAACAGATCTTGAATTTGGCTCACTGTTGTATTGTTTTTGTTTTTTTCTTAGAAGGAATTGTTTGCGGGCTTCTAGCCTTTGGTTCCTTCTTACTCGCATAAAAAAATGTATCTATCTGTCTGTCTATCTACTGTATCTATCTATCTTTCTACAGTATATTCCTCTCTGCTTTATCTCATGTGTCCTTAATTATTTCATCACGTCCTGTCTTGTTTTTCTCCCCAGTCATTCCTAACACATGCTCTCACAGTTGTTTTCATTCTTGATTAGCTACCTTCCATCCTTCCTCCTTGCTTTCTATCTTCCTTCCTTCCTTCCCTGTTCTAGTTTCCTCCCTTGCTTGTTCCTTGTTTCGTTCTTGCTCCTTGCTTTCTTCCTTCACCCTTGTCTTCTTTCTTGATTAGTTTTCTTCCTTCCTCCTTTCCCCTTTCTTTTAGTTTCCTCCCTTTTCTTCCTTCTGTCCTCTCTCTCTCTCTCTCTCTCTCTCTCTCTCTCATATTTTTATCATTCTGGGTGTAAAATTCTAACTCCTTCATATACAGTACTAACATTCCATGAGGAAATATACTCTCTCTCTCTCTCTCTCTCTCTCTCTCTCTCTCTCTCCATTAAATTAAAGCTTGCCGAAAATAGTGAGATTTTGCAGAGCGATATCCTGTAATGGATAAAAAGCGAGCGAGCAAATATATATATATATATATATATATATATATATATATATATATATGAGAGAGAGAGGGGGGGGGGAAACGAGACTGAATCTGGTCCCTGTATTAGAGCGAGCGGATCGGAAATGGTCAGATATTGGAAATCGACCCAATCCATCTTCTAATAACCCGGAGCTGGATAATTTCTCCCCCCCCCCAGCCCCTTGCCCTGAGATGTAACTCTTGACAGGAGTGAAGTTGCTTGGTAGTGTGACTGTAGGGAGTGAAGCGAGGGCTGAAGTGTAGTTTTTAGATGTAAGACTGAAGTAAGTTTTGATGTGAAACTGAAGTGAAGTCTGAATTAAAGTTCTTGAGGTAAGACTGAAGTAAGTGAAGTTCTTGCCTCTCTGCTCAGGGATTAGTAACTGGAGTCTGTAACTGAAGTGAGACTGAAGTGAGGTCTTTGTAGTGAGATTTCCTGAGAGAGATTTTAAAGTGAAATATAAAGAAAAAATGCTATCCCCAGACGATTTTAAGTGACTGTATTTTAACTGACTGCTTTTTAAGGGACTGTATTTTAGGTCACTATATTTTAAGTGACTACATTTTAAGTAACTATTATAAATGACTGCATTTAAAGTGACTGCATTTTATGTGACTATTTAAAGTGACTGCATTTTAAGTGACTGAATTTTAAGTTACTACATTTTAATTGACTGCATTTTAGGTGACTATATTTTAAGTGACAGCATCTTAACTGACTATTTTAATTGACTGCATTTTAAGTGACTATTTTAAGTCACTGCATTTTAAGCGACGACATTTTGTGACCGCATTGTAAGTGAGTGCTTTTTAAGTGATGGTATTTTAAGTGACTGCTTTTTAAGTGACTGCATTTTTAGTGACTGCATTTTTAGTGACTGCAATTTTTAATCGTCACCTTCTCTAACCCCCCCACAAAGAGGGTCTCTCCTAGGCTGAGTAGAATGGTCTACATGGTTTTACACTTAGAAGGTTCAAGATTTTTTTTCAATTTCTTCATTTTGAGGCATCTCTTGAAAAATGAAAATAATTTGGTCTGAAGGGGTTAAAAAAAATAGGTGCCATTGTCCTGTAATGATTGATGCTGGCATATTCTCTCTCTCTCTCTCTCTCTCTCTCTCTCTCTCTCTCTCTCTCTCTCTCTCTCTCTCTCTCTCTCTCTTCTTACCTCGCCCTCTGCTTCTAATGCTTAATATGTCTTCTCCCTTTGATCTCAGGTCATTCTGCTGTGTGTGTGTGTGTGTGTGTGTGTGTGTGATGGGAGGGTTAGGAGAGGGTTAGTGTGTATGTGGAAATGAATAATGGGTAAGGAGGTGGAGTGTGTTTGTGGAAGGGGGTAAATTGTGTGTGTGTGGGGGGAGGATATATGTTGTATGCTTTCTTGCGTCTATTGCACACACACACACACACACACACACACACACACACACACATGAAAACTTCTTCACAACGAAAGATTTCCTTGACGGAAAATAAAACAACATTTCGGAAGTAAGCATTAAATAAATAAAAAAATCCGAGAGTAATATATATTTTTTTCTTTACGAGGTAGCAGGAATGTACGGTTGGCGACATATATACGTGGTACAGCACCAAGGTGTAGCGAGGTGTAGCATCTGGTACAGTTGACCACACTGACAGAATGACATGTGTTGGTGGCATGAATAAATGGAGGTGTTAAATATTAGCTGAAATGACCAGGTGACTGATGCATGAACGTCCTATATCACTGAGGAAGTGTTAAGACGTCTGCAAAAACCACTTGTAATACGGCCTTAAGAACGACCCCCTGTGCTGAGGGACTTGAAATTTGAAGGTCAACTAACTTGCTGAACCACACTGTAGGAATTCGCCTTAACAGCCTGCGACATTTACTGTCCCTTAACGACTTCATAAAATATTAGGCAGTCCCCCCCCCCTCCCCGAGCCGCCCAAAGCCACCTATACCGTCCATTTTAGATTCGTAACACTTATCCTTTAGCGATTTATGTCGAAACACTTATCTAAATTGGATACAAACTATTAATTGACCTTTACCTACGACTTTGACCTATGACCTGTTTTTCTCAATAACAACAGGTGTGCCAATTGGAACAACACCGGCTTTCACTTTTCGAGCGCGGGTGTTTAAAAAGGGTAATGGCGGGAGCAGATGCCGTCAGACGCTTAGCCGCGGTGCTCATCTCCCAAACTTAGGTGGTGTGTTTGGTGGCAGGTTCCTCACCCATTTATCTGTCCATTATCTGTCTATTTATTTGTCTGTCTATCTATCTGTCTAACTATATATCTGCCTATCTATCTATCTATAGCCAGACAACTTAATCCCTTATGGGGTAGCCACAAACAAATCGCCTCCATGTCGCCCTGTCCTCTGCCATTTCCCTGCCCCCTATCATCCATCCTACAGCAGTTACCTTCCTTACTGTTGTCCTTGGTGCTCGTTTTACCTACTTCTCAAGAAAGGGTGGATGAGGGTGGATGGGAGCATGGAAAGTGTGGTGCCAACTGCCAGCATAAGGAATAGAATCCAGGCTCTAAGGTTCAGTCACGAAGAAATGCTGTGGAAAAATTTTCCTGATCGTATTGTTTTATTCTGCCAGTGAGCTATGTGGAATAGGCTGCAAAAGGACGAAAATGTTGGACAAGACTATGCTGCCAGTCACGAAGAAGTGGTATGGAACACGTTGCAGGATCGAAGTATTGTCTTATTCTTCCAGTGAGCAACGTGAAATAAGCTGCAAAAGGAAGAAAATATTGGCCAGGCAAAGTGGCTATCTTATTGCTAACCACTCCTTCCCCCCTTCCCCTCCGTCTGAATCTTCTCCCATTACAGAAAATCATCTTCAAGCACGAACGCACGAACGAAACACGCATACGAAGACCAACACCCCAATTCAAGGCCGAATCCTTCTGTCCTTCGTTGACGATGAGAGAGAAGCGTGCCAAGTGTACACCTATAGAGCTATCAAAAGGCCGAGGATCGAGGTCTGGTGAGCACGCGCGCGCGTGTGTGTGTGTGTGTGTGTGTGTGTGTGTGTGTGTGTGTGTGTGATAACTGTAAAGGACAGAAGCCGCGAGGTCCATTTATTTGTCTGTTGAGTAAGGGAAAGTGGGGGAAGGGGATGGATGGGTGGATAGATGAGAGATGGTGTGTGTGTGTGTGTGTGTGTGTGTGTGTGTGTGTGTGTGTGTGTGTGTGTGTGTGTGTCTGTCTGTCTGTCTTTACATGTGTGCAAGCGTTTTCTCTCTTCCACTCCCTTCCCAAAATAATCACGAAATGCTAACGTGTTAAATCCATTATCTCAAAATCGAAATCAGTGCACAAAAGGAAGATGTAATGGAGATTTATTTCAATACTGAGAGAATGAATACGTGATCGGTTTTGCAAGGTACTTAGTTGATAGTTTCCCTGGTTTTATGATTTTTAGTTGTTTTTTCTGCATTCTGTCTACCTCCTTGCCTGTCAGAATTAGAGTGATGATGATGATGATGATGATGATGATGATGATAAAGTCTCCTTACTCAGCACACACACACACACACACACACACACACACACACACACACACACACACACACACACACACACACACAACCACTATCCACACACACAAATATTCTGGTCCATAAGCAACCCGATCCGATTAAAACTTCAGAAGAAAACCACGCCGACTTTCACATCTCAAGAAATGCGGGGGAAAATAAAGATCTTAAGCAATACATCTTAGGCAACACATCTTTCTTGATCGCGGACATCCTTGTCGTGTGAATAAGTAATAGATGCCGTGCGTGGCCGTGTAATTAGGCGAGAAAGGTGAGTTTGTAAGCTTCCCTTGGTGGTGGAATGAAGAAAATGTGGGTTAGGGGGAGAGAGAGAGAGAGAGAGAGAGAGAGAAGGAACCAAAGCCTAGAACCTCACTCGATTATTCTCTCCAAAACAATAAATGAATACACAAAATAACCAGAAAAAATGAGAGAGAAAAAATGAGAAATTTGAAGTAACAATAGACGCCTTTCTTTTCCTCATAAGCAGACAATTGAAACAAATGATAGAGAAGGAAGACCGTAGGAGATGTGAGCACACTTCTCTCCTAAGAAATGTACTAAGACGACAGTGGAGACGTAAAGAGAAAATTGCTCCCTGCACTCCTCCAAGTTTTTACGCTCAGTGACTAGGAAATAGTGGGGAAAATGTCGCTGCTTTGGGGGAAATTTCTCTTACATTCTGAGATGATGTGGGATTGCTTGAGAGGGGTGCATGTGATGGTGGGTTGAGTTTGTGGTGGTTTTAATGGTGTTATGATGATGATGATGATGATGATGTGATGATATTGGCGATATTATTGCTGTATTATTATTATCATCGCCATCATCATCCGGACCTCCTTTCCCATCCTAGGGCAGGGTAGGGAGTAGCAATGTCCAGACAGCCCAAATTTGCCCAATCCAATGGGCCACGCTTCCATTCGCTCATCATTCAAGCCCCCGGAATCCTGGCTTTATCGGATACACCAAAAATATTCACCACGATCTGTAGCTTCACAAAAACGTATCCAATAGAGTCAATCCGGACGCTGCCACGTTTAGATAGCAAGCCTTAGCTCTATTTTTGTTATGACTGGCTACTGGCTGATATGGGTACTGACCGAAAATATAATGCTAGAGAGAGAGAGAGAGAGAGAGAGAGAGAAAGAGAGACAGACAGACAGACAGACAGACAGACAAAGGGTCATGGCATGTAATGATCACAGTATCAACCCTCCTAATACTATGACTCTCTCTCTCTCTCTCTCTCTCTCTCTCTCTCTCTCAGCTGAATAAAATCGTCTGGTGTCAGCAGAAAAAAAAAACTAGAGTTGTTCCTACCGTGAGAGGGTAAAGCTGGAGAAATTAACAAAGCAGTGGTGAAAATTTGATAACAGAGAGGTTAAGAAGTGATGGGATAAATAATGACACCGAGGGGACTTGAGCAATTGTGTTTGGAGAGTGGTATTGGCACGGGGAGAGAGAGAGAGAGAGAGAGAGAGAGAGAGAGACTTTATTCTGTACATTATAACTTCCTACCCAATATAAGCCTTGCTTGCTTCCTTCCTTCCTTACTCTTCCCACCCTTCCTTCTGCTCCAAGTGCTTCCTTCTATATTCCTTCCTTCCTTCCTTCTTTCTTTCCTTCCTTCCTATCTTCCTTCCTTCCTTCCTTCCCTCCCTCCACATTCTTTCCTCCTCTCCACAATACTTCCATCCTCATTCCGTCATTATCTGAGCATTACCTCATTTCTTCTTTATTTTTTCCTTCCGTCCTTCCTTATCTTCATATTCTTTCTTTCCTTTCATAGTGTTTCTTTATTTTTTTTCCTTTATTGACTCCTCTCTTTCTTCCTTTCTTCGTTCCTCCTTTCTTACTTTCCTTCCGTCTACCCATGCTTTCTTTTTTCCGCACCCCTTTTCCTTCTTCCTTTCTTTCTGTCTTCCTTCCTTCCTTCCTTCCTTCCATCCATCCTTCCTTCCGTTTTCCTTTCCTTCCTTTTCTCTATATTATTTTCTTCCTTCCTGCTTTCATTTCCCATCCTTCTTTCCTTCCTTCTTTTCCTCCTACCTATATTTTTTTTTTTTTTCTAGAAACCCCATATTCATTCTTTTTTTTGCTTCTCCATATCGCATTCTTCCTTCCATATCTCTCCCTTCCTTCTCTCCAGCATCCCTCCTTCCTTCCCTCCACATCACTTTCCTCCCTCTATATTCCTCCCTTCCTCCTCTCCATCATCTTCCTCCCTCCCTTCCCTCCGCACCTTCCCTCCTCCCTCCATTTTCCCCTCTCTATAAACCTCTTTCCCTTTCTGTCCTCTCTCTCCCTCTCTCTCTCTCTCTCTCTCTCTCTCTCTCTCTCTCTTTCCCTCCTACCGCCAAGTGATTTATTCTTCTTCTAAGGGTAACATTTTCCCTAACACGCCAATCTGCAATCAAGGAAAAAATTTATAAGATGTTTTTGCCACGCTTCCTGTCTGCTATAAACTCTTTCCGTGTGTGTGTGTGTGTGTGTGTGTGTGTGTTTCAGGGTAATATTTGCACTCACACACAAAATCGCAATCAAAAATGAAAAATATAAATTGTACATAATTCTGTCCTAACAAATTAATTATATTGTCTTTCTCTTTTTTTTTTTTTTTCATACCTAAACATGATATATAACTGAATAGATTTTCATGCATTATCATCATCATCATCATTATTATTATTATTATTATAATTATTATTATTATTATTATTATTATTAAATCATTTCAGTATTTCTTTTTGTATCGTCTTAATTTTGCTTAAATTTTCCTAGTAACTTTATTCGGAATAATGGAATTTTTTCTTCTAGTAACTGGGCTAGAAAATTAGAGTTTGTAATGTGTGTGTGTGTGTGTGTGTGTGTGTGAGAGAGAGAGAGAGAGAGAGAGAGAGAGAGTTAACAGCAGACAAGAATCTCTGCTCAATAATACCCCTATATCTCTGGTCAAACTGTGGATTGGCGTGTTAGTGCAAATATTCCCTTAGCACTGGGGCCTCGTATGCAACACAAGGCAATTGCAAGCCCAGCCAATGGAACCACATTCACTATAGTGAGGAAAACTTACTGCTAATAAGTAAAAAATTGTTGCTTCTGCTTACTACTACTACTACTGCTACTACTACTACTATTACACCCACGAAAACTTATCACTACTAATAACCAAAGAATTATTGTTTGTGCTTAATACTGGTACTACTACTTAATAAAAACCATACTACTACTACTACTACTACTACCACCACCTCACATTCATTACTGTACTCTCACGAAACACACTAACAATTTCCACAGAATCTACCTTCCTATTACTATTATTAACTTCATAACTGCCGCTCCTTCTACCTACATCCCACTACTCCTATTACTTACAATATTTATACTCCTTCAGTTACCTACTGAACCAGCTCCCCCTACTTTTAAAAGATAATAAAAAAAGGAAAATCGAATACCTTCTCAATGCCAGTCCCTCAAACTCTTCCGAACTCTCAGCAATCCCCCCAGAAATGCAGAAAAATCCCTTAAAAGTCCACTAGGAAAAATTTTTTATCATCCGTCCAGAGAAAAGTCCCGTGAGAGGAGGACTGGGGTCAGGTCTCCCGGGTGACGGCATGTTTGTGTATTGTCTTGGAGAAGACTTGTCTCCTTGTAAATAGGAAAGGCTGTTTCTGCGTCCTTTATTTTGCTATTTTTAGGTTGATGGTTGTGGTAGACTGGTGGTTGTGGTAGACTGATGGTTGTGGTAGACTGGTGGTTGTGGTAGACTGATGGTTGTGGTAGACTGATGGTTGTGGTAGACTGATGGTTGTGGTAGAGTGGTGGTTGTGGTAGAGTAGTTGTTGTGGTAGAGTGGTGGTTGTGGTAGAGTGGTGGTTGTGATAGAGTGGTGGTTGTGGTAGAGTGGTGGTTGTGGTAGACTGGTGGTTGTGGTAGACTGGTGGTTGTGGTCGACTGGTGGTTGTGGTGGACTGGTGGTTGTGGATACATTAAATTTAAGGTTGTGGTTGTGGTGATGTTAGTTGTGACGGTTGTCAGAGAGAGAGAGAGAGAGAGAGTTGAGTGTTGCACTGTCCAGGGTGACCAAAGTTTCTATTCTTCTTGGCGAACATATATACCCTTGGAAGATAATATTGCCACCTCCTTCGGTGCTGGGGTGGGTTGGGGGTGAATTGGGGTTTGAGAGAGGTTGTGGTAGTTTTGGTGGTTGTGGTAGATGTGGTAGCTGTGGTAGATGCCAATGACCCCGCAAGAAGGCGCCCCCGTCGGCTGTAAAAAAGAATGAATTGAAAAGTAAAAATTGTTAAGGATTCCCGTCTCACCCTTGCTCTTTTCATTATGCCTCGCCATTTTACTCCCCATAAAAGCTTTTCACCTCCTTCTGGAGGTTGCTTGTGTGTGTGTGAGAGAGAGAGAGAGAGAGAGAGAGGGAGGAGGGGCAAACTCACACACACACACACACACACACACACACACACGTAAAAAAATAGGAATGCAGAGTGAATGTGTGCGTACAGATGTGTGTGTGTGGGGGGGGGGCGTTCTCTCAGCATCTTCAAGAATATTGCATGCCTCTCTCCTCGACCTTCACGCTTCTCTGCCTTGTTACTTTGCTCTCTGATGGAGACTGCGAGGGAGTGTTCATCTGATAGTCTCTCTCTCTCTCTCTCTCTCTCATATATCTATTTTTACTGTATTGATATTTTTTCTCCTTACTTTTGCTTTGTTTTTTGTTTTCATCTCTCTCTCTCTCTCTCTCTCTCTCTCTCTCTCTCTCTCTCCCTCCCCCTCTCTCTAACAGCCACGAATATAACTGATATTACTGCGTTGTTTTATTTTTGTTTTTATCTCTATCCACCTATCTATATCTTACTATTTATCCATCTATCTATCTATCTATATATCTAAAAAACGAATAAAGTGGTCCGAATATAGATTGAAATCAAGGAGTCTTCGCAGTGAAGGGGTAAAGTTCCTTTTAAGATAATTACTAACATTAATAATATAACAGTCATAAATGGAATCTAATCGAGGAGAGAGAGAGAGAATCAAATATATCCATTCCCAGTGACTTCCTTGCACTAACTTCCTCTTCTACTTTCCAGGAACAGAATTAAGAAACCTGTCCAACCTTAACAAACCTGTCCTACCAAAGGAAACCTGTCTTACCTTAAGAAAATAGTCCTGCCTTAAGAAACCTGTCCAACCTTAACAAACCTGTCCTATTCGTACCATAAGAAACCTGTCCTTCCATAAGAGACCTGTCCTACCTTAAGAAAACAGTCCTACCTTAAGAAACCTGTCCTTCCTTAAGAAACCCATGCTACATTGACAAACCTGTCCTACCTTAAAAAACCAGTCCTACCTTAAGAAACCTGTTGTACCTTAAGAAACCCATGCTACCTTAAGAAACCTGTCTTACTTTAAGAAACCAGTCCTACCTTAAGAAACTTGTTCTACCTCAAAAAACTTTTCCAATCTTAAGAAACCTGTTCTACCTCAATAAATTTTTCCAATCTTAAGAAACCTCTCCTACCTTAAGAAACCTTCCCTAGCTGAAGAGACCTGTCCTAGCTTAAGAAATCTGTCCTACCTTAAGAAACCCATCCTAGCTTGAGAAACCTACCCTTCCTTAAGAAACCTCTCTTACCTTTAGAAACCTGTCCTACCTTAGAGAAACCTGTCCTTTCTTAACCCGCCCCATCCCGACCACTTTTTCACCACTGGTACCCCCAATCCCGACCATTTTTGGACCCAAATCTTTTTTGCTAAAACTTTCGCTTTTGGTCAGAAACAATGGCCAATCACCAAGAAAGTGTTCACCGGGGTCCATAAGTGGCCTAAACAGGTATACCTTCGTTACACCTGGTACCGTGTTCTGTGTAGGTGGTCTGAGGCTCTCACGGTTTCTATGGTATTATAAGTCTGGGAAACCAATGAAAGTAAGTAGATATGTATTTATTACAAACATAAAAACATGTGATACAACAGTAAATTGGATTTTATACAAAAATAGAGCTGAAATAAGCATTGTACCATCTTGCGAACTGAGCAAAATTGGGCAGCCTGGTCACGATGAATAGCTAACATTGCTGAATCATGATACATATCATTTTTTCTACTTACATAATACATCTCCAATAACATTATACCATTTTCCATTTTATTGAACTGTTTTTACGTATTCACAGGCCTTTCGATAACATTTAGTGTAATGTTAGCGCTTATTTACGTAGTGAGTGAACTGGCTGTGACTGTTGTTTCAACTCGTATTGTGTTTTTTCAACTTACATAATACTTTCCTAATAACATTATACACTTTTCCACTTTTGAGAACTGTTTTGAGATAGTTTCAGGCCTTATGTAAATATTTAGCGTAATAATAGTGCATAATAACACAGACGGTGAAGTCGCTATGACTACTATTTCAACTTACAACCTATTTTTGTACTTATATAATACTTCTCCACTAACATTGCACATGTTTCCACTTGATATAATTGCTATCACATAATTGGAGACCTTACTATTCTACTGAGCGTCATATTATCGCATATTTACACAATGAGTGTTATCGCGATATCATTTGTTTCATCTTACACTAGTATTCAACTTATAAATTACTTTCCTACTAACATTACACCCTTTTCCACTTTATATCATTCCTATCACATACTTACTGACCAGAATGTTCTACTGAGCGTAATATTTTCGCAGATTTACACAGTGGGTGTACTCGTGACATCAATTGTTACAACTTACACTATTTTTCAACTTATACGTTACTTTCCTGCTAACATTACACCCGTTTCCACTTTATATTCTTGCTATCACATATTTACTGACCAGAGTGTTATACTGAGCGTCATATTTTCGCAGATTTACACAGTGGGTGTAGTTTTGATATCACTTCTTTCAACTTACACTATTTCTCAACTTATACATTACTTTCCTGCAAACATTACACCCGTTTCAACTTTATATAAGACTTAGCACATACCGACTGGCCTTACCATTATACTGAGCATCATATCGCCATCCCACACAGTTTCAGTAGTGTAGGAAGTTATGGTAATCTCTGAAACATGGCTGAAGGCACAATGCAACATTGCACTCTACACACTCGTACCTTGTGTCTTTTCTCTGAGTGGCTGGTCTGACTGTCGAGTGCTTGCAAACATGGCAGCGGCGCTGGGGTTTATGACGGTTTGGTTCGGAAGGGATTGTGCTAGGATAGTGGCGTCCTGCGAGGTGTAGGGGAGTCTGGGCAGCCATGGGGGTGCGGGTGCGGTGTGTGGGTCTGTCCTGGGCATGCCTGGCGATTATTTCACGTGCCAGCTCCCTCACAAACCCCTCAAAGGTCTTGGATACTCCGGTGGTCATGGCGTGCAGGTAGTGTGCGTTCAGGACCGTGATGTCGAGCAAGTGGAAAAAGAGCTTTTTGTACCACTTCATCGTGGTCCTGGCACAGTCAACACTGGAAATCATCGAGTCTGACTGATCCACTTCCCTCATGTTCAGATTATAGTCCAGTACAGACTCGGGTTTCCAGACGTTGCGCCTCCTCTCGCTACGGTGATCAACGGAGTCTGTGCGGTGCATCAGGGGGCTGTGTACAGTTAAACTTCCCTGTTGTGGTTCCACAAGGTGGCAAGGATGTTATTTGCCTGGAAGAAAGCCACCTTGTTCTTGTCAAGTTTCCTCCCTATCTTGACCATATGGCGACGGTTTCTCTTGACTGTACCACAGACTCCGGTGTCGTGTTGGTGGAGGAACCTAGCGAGAAGAGGGCTAGTGTACCAGTTGTCCAGGTACAACACATGACCACGATGAAGGTACTCCTCTATCACTGTCTTCACCACGGCCCCTGAGAGTCCTATACTACGATCTTCTGTTATATCTGTCTGTGCGCCCGTGTACAAGACTATGTCTTGCACATAACCAGTCTTATAGTCACACATAACAAAGATCTTGAACCCGAAACGGTGTCTCTTGCTGGGTATGTACTGGAGAAAGGAAATATTGCCTCTCCACAACACAAGACTCTCGTCTATGACGAGGCCTCTGTAATGATAAAATGAGGAGCGGAACATTTCCCGTAAATGATCAAATACCAGCCAAATTCTCCTCATTTTATCAGTGTTATTTGCATTAGCTGGATCTTCTGCATCAAAAAAGTGAAGGCGGCCGAGAATCTGCTGAAATCTATTACGACTCATCACCTTTCCAAAGAAAGGTGTGAGGATCATTGGGTCAGTTGTCCAGTATGCAGGAATTTGATTTTTTCTTACCACACCCATCAAGAGAACCAGGGCAAAAAATAAGAACATCTCAGAAATTGTCACATGATAGTCATATTGCTGGGAATGCCTGCTCGTTGTTCCCAAACGTTCACTTTCACGGCGCTGTGTTCGTGAAAATATGTTTGTCTGTTCCACTATGCGCCCCACAAACGCCTCCCCAAAGAACAAGTGGAAGAAATCCACGCTAGTGGAACCCACATGCACACCTGGAACCGTGCAACCAGACCGCCACTCCTCCATGAAAGGGTGAATGATGGGAGTAAAATTACTCCCATCTTCCCAGTTCCATGAGACACCACCGTCTCCAGCCACGTCCCCATCGTCGCCTTCGTCAGGGTGGGGAGGTGAGGGTGGTGGGGGAGGTTGGGGAGGTGGAGAGCGGCGCCTTTCATCACTCGCACTTCCCTTCCTTCTCCCTTTTCCTTTACCCTTTCCCTTCCCTCTCCCTTTTCCTTTACCCTTTCCCTTCCCTCTCCCTTTTCCTTTACCCTTTCCCTTCCCTTTCCTTCCTTTCCCCACATCCTGGGGCTGTGGGGAGGAAGTTTGGGAATATTGTGGGGCAAAAGACGTGCTGGGGAGTGGCTCCACCTCCTCTCCCCTAGGCCTACGTGTACCACGTGCTCGTGCTGCCTCCCTCACACCACTTTCTCTTTCACCCCGCACTCCCGCCACACCACTTTCCCTTTCACCCTGCGCTCCCGCCACACCACTTTCCCTTTCACCCCACACTCCCACCACACCACTTTCGACTTCCCCAGACAAAACACTTGGACAATACCTTATTTGTCTTCTCGCCCCACCTGATCCTCGGGGTGAGATTTTTTCCTTCCCCAACAACGAGGCGATATCACGTCCTAAGCCGCAGTCATCGTCATTGTCCTCATCCTCGTCCTCATCAGAATTTCTCTCTAGGGGATGGAGAGAGGTCCGTGCAGGTGGTTGGGGTGCAGGCTGGCCTTCCCTTGCCTTACGATATGTCACATACCGCTTTTTCTGGGGCAAAGGGACCTCCTCATCACTGCTTGTTATTTCCTCCTCAGGCTGGACGTAATCTCGATCCACCACATCATCATCAAGTGGAGAATCAGTATCTCCAGTGAAGGCATCCAGGGCGGATGCTATTTCGTTGTCTGAGAGACCTTTACGCGCCATGTCTGACCTGGGTCACTGCTAACAGGTGAGTGACCGAGACATGGGCGAGCACTGGTCACGCGGGGTCTGGGATGCTACCTGCCTGGCGGCAGGTAGGGGAAGCTTGGGTAGGTGGGCGAATCGAAAATCTCGCGCAAATTTTGAAAATTGTGGAAATTATGAACCTTGCAATTGCAGGACGTTAAAGTACATCGACGGGATTGGCAGTGACAAAACGTGAGGACGTGGAAGAACTTCAACGGGACGCCATGGGTTAAGAAACCTGTCCTACCGTAAGAAACCCATGCTACCTCAAGAAACCTGTCCCACCTTAAGAAACCTGTCCTACCTTAAAAAACCTGTCCTACATTAAGAAACCTGTCTTACCTTAAGAAACCTGTCCTTCCGTAAGAAACCCATGCTACCGTAAGAAACCTGTCCTACCTTAACCCGTCACGTCCCGAGCTATTTCGCACCTCCGACACCCCCCAATCCCGAGGTGTTTTTGAAAAATCTTTTTTTGGCTAATACCTCCACTTTTGGTGAGAACCATCGAAATTTCATAGAGAAATAGCTCACCTGAGGTTTAAAATACTCGACACAGGTAGCAGTACCTCCTTACCTGACTAGATTTTCTAACAGGCTGGCACCAAAGAAAACAAGTTCTATGGGAGTGTAACTATTTCACACCACTCATAAACAGTATTTATTTATTTATTTGGTACGAATTTATATGTAGCACGAGAGTATATTGGTTTTCAAACAGTAATATAGGCATTATAAGCATTGTTTCACTCACTAACTCATCACCATATCTGAGCTTCTTTTGCCACATTACCTGATCATCATTTCTGACTGTTTCTTCCTCTAATGTTATGTAAACTTTGTCCTTCACATTGTCATCGATTGGGGAATCACTCTGGCCCTGAATGTATTTATTGGTCAGATCACTTGTAACAGGTGAATTACCAAGAGAATGGAGGTTATGCGGTGTAAGGCATTGTCCCTGCTTGGCATCTTGTAGAGGAATAGAGGAAGGTGTCCCGTGTATACGTACGAAAAATCACGTGCGAAAATTAAAAATTGTGCAAATTAGGGGCCTTGCAATTGCACGACATACCAGTAAGTCGTCGGGACTGGCAGATGCAAAATGTTGCAACGCACGCATACGTCGATGGGACAGGGCAGGTTAAGAAACCTGTCCTACCTTAAGAAAATTGTCATATCTTAAAGAAACCCATGCTATCCTAAGAAACCTGTCCTACCTTAAGAAACCTGTCCTACCTTAAGAAACCTGTCCTACCCTAGGAACTCTGTCCATCAGAAACCAGTCCTACCTTAAGAAACCTATCCCACCTCAAGAAATTTTCCTACCTTAAGAAACCTGTCCTACCTTAAGAAACCTGTCCTACCTTAAGAAACCCATCCTAGCTTAAGAAACCTGTCCTTCC
>NC_137057.1:37621018-37632993 GCF_032717465.1 Coenobita brevimanus
TGCTATGGAATAAAAAATTAAGAAAAGATACATGATTTTGTTTATGATATCAGCTAAAGGAGTACAAAGGAAAGCAAATAGAAACAGATCTAGTTGTATTTTCGAGACTTTGCCCCATTTTCTTTTTTCCTTTTTTTTTTTTTTTTTTTTTAGTATAGGCAAATAACATTATTATATGGGTAACAGATAAGGATAGAAAAACAGTAACGCTCCCCGCACCACCCACAAAGAGTAGTGTAGTGGAAAAATTAAAAACAGATTTTTTTTATATTATTATTTACTCTAGTTCGTGCTGGACAGAATAGTAAAAGAGTGCTGTTAACCATCCATGCAGTACAAAATAGTATACCATTAAAAGAAAAGAAAACGTACACGTCACTTTACTGCCTCAATGTTGTTCCGATTTTTTTTTTTTAAGCGATGCCATCCCTTCATCTGCATACATTTTATAATTTTTTCTGATATATAATAGCTTGAGGAATAATGCTTGTGAGTGTATGATGGAGGATGGTCTGTATGTGACTGTGACTGTAATATTAAAGAGTGGGACTTACAAGCTGGTATTTATACTGTTCGGAAAGGAATGATTGGGGTGCATATGTGGGAGGGTGTGATGAAGGTGAGTGTTGTGCCATGAATTTCTCTCTCTCTCTCTCTCTCTCTCTCCCTCTAACATCACAACACAAATCTTCCCCATTATAAAACATGGAAATATTTCAACCCCAATTAGGAATCCCAGGTGCAATAAACACACACCATAAAGCAAACACACTATCCTACCGACACAGGAGAAGAGGCAGCGAGCACAGGAATGCTACCAATTACACCACCACTGATTGACCCCCACGTAAACACACCTGAATGTCCAGTAAATATATGCAATGGAGGTAGGATGCATGCATATGTATCGCACTAGACCTCACACACTTCCTAAAGGCGTACCTGCCTCACTCTCTGTGGGGGCGAGGTTTGCGTAGGTCCAAAGGTATGAAAGAGAGAGAGAGAGAGAGAGAGAGAGAGAGAGAGAGAGAGAGAGAGAGAGAGAGAGAGAGAGAGAGAGAGACTGAAATAAATTTTTGTATTGCATATCATAAAAATTTTGCCTTTTGGGGTGAACATAAAATTGTGTGTGTGTGTGTGTGTGTGTGTGTGTGTGTGTGTGTGAGAGAGAGAGAGAGAGAGAGAGAGAGAGAGAGAGAGAGAGAGAGAGAGAGAGAGAGAGACGTACCAAAGTGACTTGTCTGATGTTACTTTTGTATTCTTGAAATCATTATATTCTTGCTTCTTTTGCTGAGTACAAAATCAAATATTTATTTACAATCTATCTCCTGTGCACTAATTTAATACACTGCCCTCTATTTCAATATACCATATCCTGCCTAACGTGATAACGATTCTGCCTATGATGTAAATGGAACAGTAATTCACTAGTGTATAATTTCATCCTGTTATTGTGCTCAGGTAATTGCATTTAACTTGGACGAGAGAAAATCAAGGACTGATATGAACACCAAAAGTACTTAGTAGAGTTTTTTGAAAGGAAAAATCATGGTTCTTTTATGCGTCTAAGCTATTACGTATATCCAAAAATGTGGCGCATCCATTTTCTTTCATCGACTAAAAATGTTGGCATGTTAAACACGAGAGAAAAATTTCCTAAGTGCCTGCATGCTGTTTTGTGGGAAACACACACACACACACACACACACACACACACACAAACTACTCCCTGGCGCAATGACTTAGAGATGTATTGAAACTGGTGTGGCCAATCAGTAAATGAAACAACGCCTTGGGAATTGTAAGTGTGAAAGCAGATGTAGTACTGGAGAAGATAAGATCAAGAAAAAACTACCTAGCAAAGAACTGAGTGATGCGCCTTCAAAATTACGCAACAGTTGTGATGGCTGCTTTGTAGACCTCGTTGACTGACCACCAGTGGTTAAATGTTCATGTTCTTGTGAGTTTCTTTGTTGTAAATTATTTCCCAAGCCAAAATAATAATAATAATAATCTTTGCAGTCATATTTATGTGCTGAAAAGAGGAGTTAAATTTGAAGTAAACAGCTGAAGATGCAATGTTACTTTTATATAAATACTTGATCTCACTCCGCGTCCTCACTTCTGGTTTAGAATTGAGCACGTTTTTACTGCCCCATTCCTCTTGAAATATTCTTTGGCTTTCCAGGCACAGGACTTCTTGCTATGTAAATTAAGAGGATGAGAGAAGCCCTGAGAAGAGACAGCAGTTTAACCCGCGCCGTCCTGGCGACGTGAATTAACGTCCACACATAATGTGCACTCATGTCCCGGCGATGTGAATTAACGCGGTAACATTGCAAGGTCCCTAATTTGCACAATTTTCAATTTTCACGAGTGATTTCGCAAGTGATTTTTGGCACGAATACACGGAACACCTTCCTCTATTCCTCTACAAGATGCCAAGCAGGGACAATGCCTTACACCACATAACCTCTCCCCCCACCCTGCACGCCATTGTCTCGGCAATTCACCTGTTACCAGTGACCTGGCCAATAAAGACATTCAGGGCCAGAGTGATTCCCCAATCGATGACAGTGTGGAGGACAAAGTTTACATAGCATTAGAGGAAGAAACAGTCAGAAATGATTATCAGGTAATGTGGGGAAAAAAAGGTCATGAATGGTGATGAGTTAGTGAGTGAAACAATGGTTATAATGCCTATATTACTGTTTGAAAACCAATATACTCTTGTACTACATATAAATTCGTACCAAATAAATAAATAAATACTGTTTATGAGTGGATATAATAGTTACCCTCCCATAGAACTCGTTTTCTTTGGTGCAAGCCTGTTAGAAAACCCAGTCAGGTAAGGAAGTACTTGTACCTAAATCGAGTATTTTAAACCTCAGGTGAGCGATTTCTCTATGAATTTTCGATGTTTCTCACCAAAAGCGGATGTTTGAGCCAAAAAAAAAAAGGTCCAAAAATGTCGGGACTGGGGCGTACCACTGCCCAGAAAACGTCGGGATGGGGTGGGTTAAAGAGGAGTTTGACAAGAAGTTAGTCAGTTGAAACACGAAGGAGAAATGTGGGCAGTGCCTATGATGGTGAGAATAGTTGGCCTATAGATATGATGGGCAGAGCTTTTTTGCTTGTAAACTGAAAGGATGAAAGAAACACTGACGGGAGAATGCAGTTTAACGAAGACAATAAGTTAGTCTATGTACACTGAAGTCGGCTGTAGTTCGAGGAGATAAGGACAGCGCTTATGGTGGGGAGCGAAGTTGCCATTGAGGTAGGGGTTCAGGTGGACACTATGGCCAGCCCCTGCACCTATACGGTACCAGCCTCATGACCCACCAACCCATGGCCAACATGCAGGGCATGACCATGTCCGTGGAGGTCGTCAAGTACATAGGTGCTGTGGTCTACAAAGAGGGCCGTCATGGCAGGCTAGCCCATGGCCGTGAGTAGCATCATGAAGGAGATTATGAACCACACCATGACCCACATAGTGAGCCACACCATGGGCCACGTCATGAGCCACACCGTGGGCTATATTGTGGGCTATGCCGTGAGCTGCATCATGAGCCACCGACTGATCTACGTCATGCGCCACCTCATGGGTTATGGCATGAGCACACCATGGGCTGTACTGTGAGCCACACCGTGGGCAACATCGTGGGCCATGCCATGAGTTACGGTATTTGCCAACTCATGGGCCAAGTTGTGGACAAGGCAATGACCTATTCCATGTCCATGACCGCGACCATGACCGTGACCATGGCCAATGCCGTGTCCAACACCTAGACCATGACCATGACCCACACCATGACCTAGGCCATGACCATGAGCTAGTTCATGACCATGGGCTATACCATGACCATGAGCTATGCCATGACCATCGGCTAGCCCGTGACCATGGACTGCTGCATGACCATGGGCATGACCATGTCTATATGCTGTTGCATGGCCATGACCATAACCATGTCTGTGCGCTGTTGCATGACCTGAGCATGCCCATGTCCATGCGCTGTTGCATGACCATGGGTTGTACCATGTCCATAAGCTACAGCGTGACCGTGGGCTACACAATGACCGTGGGCCACACCATGACCATGGGCTATTCCATGACCATGGGTCACACCATGACCATGGGTTACACCATGACCATGGGTCACACCATGACCATGGGCCACACCATGACAATGCTCCACACCATGACCATGGGCTACACCATGACTATGGGCCACACCATGACCATAGGCTACACCATGACCATGTACTACACCATGACCATGGGCTACACCATGACCATGGGCTACACCATGACCATGGGTTGAATCATGACCATCCGCTACTCCAGGTCCATGGGCAACACCATGGCCAATTGCGTGACCATGCCCGTGAGCTATATGATGGCCATGAGCTACAGCATGGCCCAGTACTGGTGTTGCATAATATCCAGGGTAGCCAAAGCCCAGTGCAACCCCCATGCCATGCCCACTAGCTGGCTTAGGCTTGGCATTGGCTTTAGGTTTGGCCTCAGGCTTTGGGTCAGTATCAGCCACCAGGTCAGCGTCAGTGGTGGGGTCAGCCTCAGCCAGCAGCTGAGCCTCGCGTTTGCCATGGTGGTGAGGGATGTAGGAGTTGGCGCCCCAGGAATAACCGTACCCATAGCTCAACCCATGTCCAATGTGCCCATGTGCTAAAAAGCCACGTCCATGCCCTAAAGAGCCATGACCTAGACCGTATCCGTAGAGTCCAAGACCATGGAAGCTCTGTCCACCATGCCCGTGTCCACCATACCCATGTCCACCATGCCCATGTCCAATATGTACATGTCCGTGTCCATGACCATGATGTCCGTGTCCATGACCGTGCCCATGGCCGTACCCATGTCCGTGCCCATGTCCGTGTCTTATTTAACAGCCATATGCAAACACCTAATGTTGAAGATCGGCATAATCATACGTCACATGCACCCCGTGTCTGCCATGTCCCAGAAAACCGTGGCCGTCACCATATTCTAGCCCATATCCGTGTCCGTGTCCGTGTCCGTGTCCGTGTCCGAAGACGTGGTCGTAGCCGTGGACGTGCCGGTAGCCGGGTTCTGGTTTGGCGTGGTGCTTTGCAAATCACCTTGCTTGCCAGGGGTTTTCTTCCCTTTGCTGCCGCTGCTTGCACGACACTTCAGACACCACCAGCACCACCACCTGAGGGAGAAGGAGGAGAAGAAGGAAGAGAAGGAGGAGGAGGAGAAGAAGAAAAGGAAAATGAGGAGGAGGAGGAGGAGGAGACAAAGAAGAAAAGGAAGGAGGAGGAGGAGGAGGAGGAGAAAAAGAAGAAGAAGACGACGACGACGACGAAGAAGAAGAAGAAGATAAAGAAGAAGAAGAAGAAGAAGAAGAAGAAAAGGAAAAAGGAGGAGGAGGAAAACAAGAAGAAAAGGAAGCAGAAGAAGGAGGAGGCACAGGAGGGGGAGGAGGAGGAGGAGCAGAAGAAGAAGAAGAAGAACAACAACAACAAGAAGAAGACGAAGGAGGAGGAGGAGGATATAGGGAAAGAGAGGGAGAAGAAGAGGAAGAGGAATGTTTGGGATTAATTCAGTGTAAAAGATACTCTTTTCACATAAAATGGGCGTATAATTACCACATCTTTATCTTGAATACTGAGCTGTAACAAAAGATAAACCCAAAAATACGCTACTGTACTCTCTTCACTTTATCTTGGCGTAAAATGGCCATCTCTCCATCTTGAATGCTGAGTTGAAGGAAGAGAGTAACACTAGAATATGAAATTAGACATGAAGAATTTTTATGAACAGGAGGCACGGCCCTAGTATTATCTTATCCTGCCACTGAGCTACTGGAAATAAGCAGCAAAAAGACGAAATTTTCTGCCAAGGTGAAACGACTGGCCTATAGAAAGTTTGAGTAAGAACTTTGACTTTTTTATTATTTTGGTTCCTTGTGTGAGATTCTTAAGTAGGACGTATTTCTTAAGTATTTGGCCTTTTGGATCGTCTTTCTCCACTGAAAGAATTATTTATCAATGATTCACTTCTATGTTGCTCTGTCTTATGTCTATCGCGTATCTCTAGGCGTGGTTCAAGCTGAGAGAATTTCGTTTTTCGTGTCTCTAACCACTCCTGCTATTTTCTTCATATCATCATAATTTTCATCATCATCATATACTTCAAACAACGATGTTAAAAGGGAGGTGCCTGTTTTTATAGGTGTGGTGAAAATAGGTACTCCCAACCATCATCATCATCACCACCACCATCATCATCTACACCACTCAGCAATGTAAAACAGGGAGGGTGCTAGTGTGTAAAAGGCTACAGTAAACGATCATCATCAATACTATCCTCCTCCTCATCACCATCACCACCACCAACATCATCAACTTCAAAAAACACTGCAAAAATAGAGCCCTTGTTTTAATGGCTAAATGGACGCCGTAAAAGCCGTGAATACAGAGAGTGGGAGTTGAGTAGGGGAGAGTGCCAACAAAAGAGGATGTTTTGGTAGACCGGAACGATGAGGTAATAGTTATATGACCCGTTTCACTGACAAATTTGATAGTGATTTCGTGTGTGTGTGTGTGTGTGTGTGTGTGTGTGTGTGTGTGTGTGTGTGTTTTGTCATCGTGTCTACCCAACTTGTAATGGTACTGTCGTAAGTAGGATTAGCTTGATAATGATGATGTTGATGATGATAATGATGATGATGATGATAAATGATGATGATGATGATAATGATGATGATGATGATGAGTTAATCTTTATGCGTAATGGTAGAATACAAATGCATGATCAAGGAAAACTGCTTCGCATTTATAATTCTTCAGCCCGTAATTCATTATAACTTTATGTAAAAATCAAACCTACCTTATCCAGGCGACATCCCTAAACCATCT
Organism: Coenobita brevimanus; assembly: GCF_032717465.1. Lineage (NCBI taxonomy): Eukaryota > Metazoa > Arthropoda > Malacostraca > Decapoda > Coenobitidae > Coenobita > Coenobita brevimanus. The sequence goes on from NC_137057.1 coordinate 37,627,928, forward strand.
CATTTTTCTACTCAACATCTCATCACAAAATTTCGAAAAACGGGAAAGGGAAAAAAAGAAAATAGAAATGATAACGGAATTTGTTTCCTTCTTAACTACAAAAGCTTCTTCGTTTGATAAAGAGAGGGTAATTCACACGGTGATAGGAAGGATATACTGATAAAACGCGTTATCGCCCGGTGAAGGGTGTATTGCCTACGTATAAACATTCATTCCTAATTAGCACTGTAATTAACACCTGCCATTTTCCATCTAGACTCACACCTCTCTCCCTCCCTCCCTCTCTCTCTCTCTCTCTCTCCCTCTCTCTCTCTCCCTCTCCCTCTCTCTCTCTCTCCCCTCTCTCTCTCTCTCTCTCTTCCACAGACACACAGACCCCCCCCCACACACACCGTAGCGCTTTTTTAACCAATTATTTTCAGCATGACAATCTGACACTTTTTTTTTTCATTCTTCATCATAGGTCATTTTACCTGTGGGAATTTCTCCCAGTACTTTCTTCATTTTCCATTCTACCTGTAAAAACTTAATCATATCATCAACCTTACCTGTGACAAATATTTTACTTCTTATTTTTTCTTTTACAAATATTTTACTTCTTCATTTTTACTAAAGAACACTACTTCCTCTTCTAACCCTCAACCCTTAACTGTATCTATTTATCTATTTACCTGTTCAAGTGCAGTACTCACCTTAAGTCTCATATCCTATCTTTTTACCCATCTGTGTCCATCTATCTGTCTGTATATCTGTCTATCTACACCAGCTGTCTATCTAAGTGTCTTTACCTGTACCAAAACCCTCATATCTGCAGGGAGTGAGGCTGTATGTGTGACTGGTGTGTGAGTGAGGGACCCATCTTTTGTCAATCTATCTATCTGTCTGCCCACGCTCTGTCTGTCTGTCACGCTGTCTATCTGTCTGTTTGTCTATCTATATAGCTGTCTATCTATCTTTAACTTACCCAGAAGCCTCAGTATCTGAAGGTAGCAGGATGTGTGTGACTGGTGTGAGGGAGTGAGGACCCCCACTCTTATATATCTGGTAACGTCCCCATAACCCTTCGTTATTGTCCCTCATAGGTCAACACGCAGCGTCATACAACTTCTTCCTCCTGCCCCACATCACACGCATGTACATCACAGACAGACACGGACACACACACACACACACACACACACACACACACACACACACACACACAAATACTTCCTGTGGGGGGATAGGGAGGGAGTTGAGGGACGTTTGTGTAACACGGTAGTAGGTAATGTTGGTGCCGCCGCATGGAAGGCGTCCCTCTCCATTACCACAACGTACCCTGAAAAAATAAATAATATCTGTTTATCACTTATCTGCTCCTCTCCAGGTGGTGGCAAGTGAATGGTGGACAATATTTCACTGTGCAAGGATATCTATCCAGTAATGATGATGAGACCCCGTGCAGAACTGTTTGTTCGTATGTTTTATATTTCTCTGTTTTCACCATTCTTCTTGTGTTCGAAGTACCTTTTTGTCCTTAAGTCCATTCTTTCCATTTTCATAATTTCATTACTTCCTTCTTTGCTCTCATTTCTCGTATTAAATTTTTAATAGTTATGTTTTTATTTTAGTGTGTATTTTCCGTGTGCCAGTACCTTTTTGTGTCAGTTTTATTTTCTCAACTTTCATTTTCTGTCTGCCCCATCCCGTTTTGTCTTTCTTCTGTCTTTTCCTCCTACTTCTCTTTCTTTATCTTCTTGTTTCTCCGTCCTTACCTCTTTCTGTACTACTTGGTTTCTTCTTCATCCTCTTTCATCCATCTTACTCTCTATAACTATTGTACTCTCTCTTCTCCCTCACCATCCATTTCACCTTCTCGAACACTCCCCCATATTCTTCTCCGCCACTTATGCTCTCTGGCCATCTTACCCTCTTCTCTTCAATTTATTTTTCCAGCAATTTATCTTGCTCTCTCCCAGTCTGTCCAACATCCATTGTCTTTTTTGCATTCTTTATCTTCAACTTATTTTTCGCCTCTTTTCTTATCCTTTTCCTTTCGTCTCTTCCCTTCCCCTCGCTTCTCTTCCCTAATTTTGTCCCTTAATTCTCATCTCTTCAGTTCTCCTCTTCCCTCTTTGTTTCTTTTCTGCATTTTCTTCCGTTTTCTTCTTCATTTTCAGTTCAATCTCTTCCCTTTCCCTTCCTTTCTGTTTCCTTCTCTTTCCCTCCCTACCTTTCTCCCTCCTTTCCTTTCCTTTTCCTTTCCCTTCCCTTCCTTTCCCTCCCCTCCCCTTCCCTGCCCTCCCCTCCATTCCATTTTAATCCCCTCCCTTCCCTTCCCTTTCCCTTCTCTTTCTCTTCCATTCCATTCTACTCATTTTCCCTTCCCCTCCCCTGCCCTCCCCTCCCCTCCCCTCCCTCACTTCCCTTCCTTTCCCTTCCTTCTCTTCTCATCTCTTTCTCTCATTTCCTACTCTCCTCCTCCTCTCCCTTCCCGTCCCTTTTCTGCATTTCCTTTCCTACTCCTTCCTTCCCTTCTCTCTTCCCTTCCCATCCAGGGATTTCCCCTCCCTTCCCTTCCCTTCACAAAGATCACTAGGGTCTGATCTGGGGCGTCCTATAAATTTCCACGTTCCTACATACAGTAGAATGTGTAAGAGCCAGAACCAGGAAAAGGACAGTCTATGAGTAAATCAATATCTCAAGAAAATAGTACAAAAAAGACCATACCATGTTCACTGTTCAGTCTGGCTTCAAGTTGCACCTCGAGTGTTCCAGATTTCTTAAAGGGATTCTACTCAGAAATTCAGAAGGACCTTTGATTCAAAGACCCCTTTGCTGTATCGACCAACCTATCAGCATTCTTTGGAGAGAGAGAGAGAGAGAGAGAGAGAGAGAGAGAGAGAGAGAGAGAGAGGGAGAATCGACCAACCTATCAGCATTCTTTGGAGAGAGAGAGAGAGAGAGAGAGAGAGAGAGAGAGAGAGAGAGAGAGATTAAACTGTACGAGAGAACAGGACTGGTACCTGTAACTGATATCCCTATCTCTTAGAGCAATAACAGACACTCCCCCCATCCCCAGAGAAGGAGGAGTAGAACAGTGTGTGTGTGTGTGTGTGTGTGTGTGTGTGTGTGTGTGTGTGTGTGTGTGTGTGTGTGTGTGTGTGTGTGTGTGTGTGAAGGTGGGGAGGGAGACGCACTCAAGGACAAAAACACATAAAAACACTCACAATAAAAGTGGGAAACATAATCCTAAGCACTCAGCTATTCTCTCTCTCTCTCTCTCTCTCTCTCTCTCTCTCTCTCTCTCCACACCCACACCTTCACCACGCCACAACCATCAGTCCTTTAAAGCCAATCAATTCTTTCTCCTCAGCTTCTTCAAAACTTGCCTCAAGGTTCCTTTGTTCCTGCTATCTTCCAGCGATTTTTCTTCGAAGACGATTTTTTTTCCTCTTTCTACTTTTTTCCTTTCCCTTCTTCCCTTTGTCAAACCATAGACAGGCTTCTGGAATATACTGTATATTATTACACACCAGTTGATGTCACCAATTTTGAAGGAAGTCTTAAGACATCCTCACATGATTACTGTATAGGCAACAGATGTGTTATATGACCGAATTATACGATATTTCCCGGAAAGGATATACATGAGGAAAACAGCAGTGGGAATGAATGGGAGTGTGTCTGTATAAATGGTCTGCTATGGGTGGCAGGTTCTGTCGGTGGGGGAGGAAACAGGGACTGCAGCGTGGACGACAGTGACGAAACCTTCTTCAGTCACTACCGAAAATATGCATTGAATGTTTCAAAATATGTATCAGAAGCTGGCAATGCTTCTCTACCTGATTGATAATACGATTAGGAATTAAGTGAAGTGGCACAGGAGGCTATGTAGCAAAAATTCCTTTCCTATTTATGTTGCATATTACACTTTAATATTTTCTTGCACGTTAGTTGCAATCGTATCAATATCGATAAAGTTTGTGTCATTCAAGAGAGCTTTGAGATGGAATGTATAGAATAAATCGCTAATGAAGCGGTGTTAAGAAGTCTCCAAAGCTGCCTTTTATGTCACCGTCTGTGCCTTGTATTTATCCTACCTTCCTCCCAACCTTTTGTAACTTTACTCTTTGTTTTCACTGCGTTAAGAACCAGATTCGTGCCTTCATCTAATTTCAGAAGTGTAATCGAGTTCCGGAATCCCATTCCAAGATTATTTTCCTCCCAAACTTGAACCTACAGCAGTTCAAGTCCAAAAGTTACAGATTTTTTTTTTTTTAAGATAATGGAGGAAACCTTGCAATCCAGTGTACGTGAATTATTTTCTCCTACAAGGAGTATGTTTTCGACCCTGTTTGTTTATTTGTCAGTTAACAGCATTACGTAAAAGTTAAATGAGAGATTTTGGACCAAATTTGGTGGGTAGATAGCACATGTCCCGGGGAACAGTCGACTAACTTTTGGGACCGATCCGATTGTGTTACAGATCTGGATCCGGAAACCACTTTTTGCGAAACCCTGATAAATGATGAGAAACCTCTTAGCCAATAATGAAGAGTGGTTTGAAAGTTACGTTGCCACTGTTGGAGAGAGGGGCTCAAGTTAGTGCCACTCTAATTTCAACTGTTTTTCCTTCCTTTGTTCATCTTCTGTTAAAAATTCCATTCCAAGAGTGTCAGGCTGGAATAAAATGTTTTGTGTATTTTTGGTTAGGTTTTTAGGGTTGATGCACGTTAGGTTAGGTAAGGTTAGATGAAGTAAGGCAGGCTATGTCAGGTAAGGTCGTAAAGGCCGTTAGGTTAGGTTGGGTGGTGTAGATTTGGTTAGGTTTCTATGACTGGATTCATATTAGGCTGGGGTAGCCTACTTGAGGCTAGGTAAGTTATGCAAGGTGAGGTCGTAAGGGCTAGGTTATAAGTAAAGAAATAGTTGCTTTAGGTTCGACCTTTAGGGTTGAGTTAGCATAGGTTACCATCAGTTATTAGAAGTAGACTAAGATAAGCAGCACTAATGAAGTAAAATCAAATTAAGTAAACATTAGCTAAGACAGAATTATGTTATGTAAGCACAATATATCGTGAAAG
>NC_137057.1:37633093-37638093 GCF_032717465.1 Coenobita brevimanus
ACTCCTCTATCACTGTCTTCACCACGGCCCCTGAGAGTCCTATACCACGATCTTCTGTTATATCATCTGTGCGCCCGTGTACAAGACTATGTCTTACACATGTGAGTCTTATAGTCACACCATAACAAAGATCTTGAACCCGAAACGGTGTCTCTTGCTGGGTATGTACTGGAGAGAGAAGGAAATATTGCCTCTCCACAACACAAGACTCCTCGTCTATGAGCGAAACCTCTGTAATGATGAAATGAGGAGCGGAACATTTCCCGTAAATGATCAAATACCAGCCAAATTCTCCTCATTTTATCAGTGTTATTTGCATTAGCTGGATCTTCTGCATCAAAAAAGTAGAAGGCGGCCGAGAATCTGCTGAAATCTATTACGACTCATCACCTTTCCAAAGAAAGGTGTGAGGATCATTAGGTCAGTTGTCCAGTATTTTTAGGAATTTGATTTTTCTTACTACACCCATCAAGAGAACCAGGGCAAAAAATAAGAACATCTCAGAAATTGTCACATAGTGGTCCTTATTGCTGGGAATGCCTGCTCGTTGTTCCCTGACGTTCACTTTCACGGTAGCTGTGTTCGTGAAAATATGTTTGTCTGTTCCACTATACGCCCCACAAACGCCTCCCCAAAGAACAAGTGGAAGAAATCCACGCTAGTGGAACCCACATGCACACCTGGAACCGTACAACCAGACCGCCACTCCTCCATGAAAGGGTGAATGATGGGAGTGAAATTACTCCCATCTTCCCAGTTCCATGAGACACCACCGTCTCCAGCCACGTCCCCATCGTCGCCTTCGTCAGGGTGGGGAGGTGAGGGTGGTGGGGGAGGTTGGGGAGGTGGAGAGGCCAGCGCCTTTCATCACTCGCACTTCCCCTTCCTTCTCCCTTTTCCTTTACCCTTTCCCTTCCCTCTCCCTTTTCCTTTGCCCTTTCCCTTCCCTCTCCCCTTTTCCTTTACCCTTTCCCTTCCCTTTCCTTCCTTTCCCCATCCCCCATAGGCTGTGGGGAGGAAGTTTTGGGAATATTGTGGGAGCAAAAGACTTGTGCTGGGGAGTGGCTCCCACCTCCTCTCCCCTAGGCCTACGTGTACCACGTGCTCGTGCTGCCTCCCTCACACCTTACTTTCTCTTTCCACCCCCGCACTCCCATACCTGCTTTCCCTTTCACCCCTGCGCTCCCGCCACACCACTTTCCCTTTCACCCCACACTCCCACCACACCACTTTCGACTTCCCCAAGACAAAACACTTGGACAATACCTTGTTTGTCTTCTCGCCCCACCCTGATCCTCGGGGTGAGATTTTTCCCTTCCCCCAACAACGAGGCGATATCACGTCCTAAGCCCCGCAGTCATCGTCATTGTCCTCATCCTCGTCCTCAATAGAATTTCTCTCCTAGGGGGATGGAGAGAGGTCCGTGCAGGTGGTTGGGGTGCAGGCTACAGCCTTCCCTTGCCTTACGATATGTCACATACCGCTTTTTCTGAGGCAAAGGGACCTCCTCCATCCACTGCTTGTTATTTCCTCCCTCAGGCTGGACGTAATCTCGATCCACCACATCATCATCAAGTGGAGAATCAGTATCTCCAGTGAAGGCATCCAGGACGGATGCTATTTCGTTGTCTGAGGGACAACTACAGCCATGTCTGACCTGGGTCACTGCTAACAGGTGAGTGACCGAGACATGGGCGAAACACTGGTCACGCGGGGTCTGGGATGCTGCCTGCCACAAGCGGCAGGTAAGGAAACGCAGGTAGGTGGTGAAGATCGAAAATCTCGCGCAAATTTTTGAAAATTGTGGAAATTATGAACCTTGCAATTGCAGGACGTTAAAGAGTACATCGGCCGGGATTGGCAGTGACAAAACGTGAGGGCGTGGAAGAACTTCAGCGGATTGCGCCATGGGTTAAGAAACCTGTCCTACCGTAAAAGAGCCCATGCTACCTCAAGGAAACCTGTCCCACCTTAAGGAAACCTGTGTCCTACCTTAAAAAACCTGTCCTACATTAAGAAACCTGTCTTGCCTTAAGAAACCTGTCCTTCCGTAAGAAACCCATGCTACCGTAAGAAACCTGTCCTACAGCAACCACGTCACGTCCCGAGCTATTTCGCACCTCCGATTGCCCCAATCCCGAGGTGTTTTTGAAAAATCTTTTTTTGGCTAAGCTACACTCCACTTTTGGTGAGAACCATCGAAATTTCATAGAGAAATAGCTCACACAAGAGGTTTAAAATACTAAACACTGGTAGCAGTACCTCGCCCTACCTGACTAGATTTTCCTAACGAGCTGGCACCAAAGAAAACAAGTTCTATGGGAGTGTAACTATTTCACACCACTCATAAACAGTATTTATTTATTTATTTGTTTAATTTATATATATGTAGCACGAGAGTATATTAGTTTTCGAAACAGTAATATAGGCATTATAAGCATTGTTTCACTCACTAACTCATCACCATATCTGAGCTTCTTTTGCCACATTACCTGATCATCATTTCTGGCTATTTCTTCCTCTAATGTTATGTAAACTTTGTCCTTCACATTGTCATCGATTGAGGGAATCACTCTGGCCCTGAATGTATTTATTGGTCAGATCACTTGTAACAGGTGAGTTACCAAGAGAATGGAGGTTATGCGGTGTAAGGCATTGTCCCTGCTTGGCATCTTGTAGAGGAATAGAGGAAGGTGTCCCGTGTATACGTACGAACAGTCACGTGCGAAAATTAAAAATTGCTGCAAATTAGAGACCTTGCAGGTGCACGACATACCAGTAGGCTCGTCGGGACTGGCAGATACAAAATGTTGCAACGCACGCTTTGTCGATGGGACAAGGGCAGGTTAAGAAACCTACCTCCTACCTTAAGAAAATTGTCATATCTTAAAAGAAACCCTTACTATCCTAAGAAACCTGTCCTACCTTAAGAAACCTGTCCTACCTTAAGCAAAACCTGTCCTACCCTAGGAACTCTGTCCATCAGAAACCAGTCCTACCTTAAGAAACCTATCCCACCTCAAGAAATTTTCCTACCTTAAGAAACCTGTCCTACCTTAAGGAAACCTGTCCTACCTTAAGCAAAAACCCATCCTAGCTTAAGAAACCTGTCCTTCCTTAACGAAACCTCTCTCTTACCTTTAGAAACCCTGTCCTACCTTAAAAACCCATGCTACCTTAAGAAACCTATCCTACCTTAGGAAACCCATGCTACTTTAACCCGCCCCATCCACGACGATTTCTGGGCAGTGGTACGCCTAGATCCCGACATTTTTGGGCCTTTTTTTTTTTTTTTGGCTCAAACATCCGCTTTTGGTGAGAAACATCGAAAATTCATAGAGAAATCGCTCACCTGATGTTTAAAATACTCGATCTAGGTACAAGTACTTCCTTACCTGACTTGGTTTTTCTAACAGGCTTGCACCAAAGAAAACGAGTTCTATGGAAGAGTTAACTATTTTATCCACTCATAAACAGTGTTTATTTATTTACTTGGTACGAATTTATATGTAGTACAGAGTATATTGGTTTTCAAACAGTAATATAGGCATTTCAAGCATTGTTTCACTCACTAACTCATCACCATTCATGACCTTTTTTTTTCCCACATTACCTGATAATCCATTTCTGACTGTTTCTTCCTCTAATGCTATGTAAACTTTGTCCTCCACATTGTCATCGAATTGGGGAATCACTCTGGCCCTGAATGTCTTTATTATGGCCAGGTCACTGGTAACAGGTAAATTGCTGAGACAGTGGCGTGCAGGGGGGGGAGGATTTATGCGGTGTAAGGCATTGTCCCTGCTTGGCATCTTGTAGAGGAATAGAGGAAAGAGGTGTCCCGTGTATACGTGCCAATAATCACTCACGAAATCACTCGCATGAAGATTGAAAATTGTGCAAATTAGGGACCTTGCAATGTTACTTATGATAATTCACATTGTGGGGACATGAGTGCACATCATGTGCAGGACGTTAATTCACGTAGCCAGGGCGGCGGAGTTAAGGAACCTGTCCTACCTTAAGAAACCCATGCTACCTTCAGAAACCTGTCCTACCTTAAGAAACCTGTCTTACCTTAAGAAACCTGTCCTACAATTAAGAAACCTGTCACTACCTTAAGAAACCTGTCCTACCTTAAGAAAACCTGTCCTATGTTAAGAAATCTGTCCTACCTTAAGAAACATGTCCTACATTAAGAAACCTGTCTTACCTTAAGAAGTCTGAAGTAGTAAGAAATAATATATTTTAGTGGGTAGTGTAGGTGTAGGCAGTGTTGTTTTATTCTTATTTATTCATTTATTTTTTACCTATTATTGCCTATTATTGCCGTACCTGATAATGTTCACCTGGATTAGCTGATTAACAGGTATAAAGTTCACCACACACACACACACACACACACACACACACACACACACACACACACAAATATAAACACACACACACACACACACACACACACACACACACACACACACACACACACACACACACACACACACACACACACACACACACACACTTCCATCTTTCCAGTGCTGTAATTAAAATGTTACTTATGAAAAAAAGGAAGTTAACAAATTCTTACCCTTATTCATCTGACTTTATTGTTTTTATTTGGAGTTATCGTTATGATGATGATGATGATGATGATTATGATAATGATGATGATGATTATGATGATGATGATGATGATTATGATGATGATTATGATGATGATGATGATGATGATGATGATGATGATGATGATGATGATTAGTAGTAGTAGTAGTAGTAGTAGCAGCAGCAGCAGCAGCAGCAGCAACAGCAGCAGCAGCAGCAATAGTAGTAGTAGTAGTTGGTGTTGTTCTTGCTTTTGTAGGAGGTTGTTGTTGTTGTTATTGTTGTTTCAGGGTTGTGAGGCAGAGGTAAATAAATGAATCGGTTTCAGTTTCTTTCCCCTGTGTCTGGAATTTACTGGCTGCCATGGACAATACGATGAACGAAGAAACTGGTAT